>NC_080722.1:16188629-16241129 GCF_019097595.1 Hemibagrus wyckioides | reverse complement strand
GGGCCACTCTTGTGTTAAATGTATTTAAAAATAAAAGTGAACTCTGTTGCTAAATGCTTGTAACTAATTGTAAAATCTGTCATGTAAATACACAAATAAAGATCTGACATAAAAGAAACGTGTCCTTTCACACAGTCGCACATAATGACAAATGAAATATAGAAAGACATTGTAATATTGACAGTAAAAAAAAACAATAATTTGACTAGACCTAGTATTTCATCCTAGTTTTTATCCCTACTGACTTCAGCAGCTATACACATAACACTGAAAAAGGAATTATCTTACTTAGTTTCCGCTTTCTCGTATGCAGTATTGATAGAGCTCTGGTGTCAGTGTTTTTGTTTTGTTTTATTTATAAATACTGTTTTCATGCACTTTCTAAAGACCAGGCTGATCTGCATGAGCGTCGTCTTTTTCAAACTTGGGAAAGGATGCCGTATGTTTTCCACATCACTCACAAGCACAACAAGCAATCATCAATCAGCCGTATACTCAGCTTCCAACTTCCAGATGTAATTTTTGCATGTACACCTTGCTGTCTAAGTACCTGTAATTACCACAACCACTAACATCTGATTAGCTTCAGGGAAAATGAAGCACTTAGCATATACACCTGATACGAGATCGCTGTTTGTTCAAATGCTAAAATGCTTTCAGTTCAGCTCTAACAGTCATTTCCGATGGTTCGTTTAAAAACTGAAGCCTCAGCAGTGTTTCTACAAGCAGGTGTTAATGAGGACTTGATGAGCAGAGATGCATATGGCTTTGCAAAAACACGTATGCCATACGAGGGAGTTGCTTCTTGTCCTGTGAGCACTCCTCTGCATGCTAATTTTCACACCTCAGGCCCGAGCCAACCTGGCCATGCTGCTTGTGCCCCTGAGTTGGGCCTATGGCCAGCAGTAACAGATGGTTGACTGGGTGACAAAGCTCCCAGCACCGTGTTCAATGAGATGTGAATGTGATTCCAGCTATTTCAGTGAGCTCTATAAAATGGAGGCACTATTTGGGATGCTAGCTGACGAGCAGTACATCTTCATTTTCATGTTTATGCATGTTCTTCAGTAAAACAGAAGGGGAAGGAAGGAAGTGTCTGACCTGCAGAATTGCTGGGACATGCATTTGTGTATCAATCCAGTAAATGTTGTTTTTTCTTAGTTCTACATTACATTTTGCGCATGTTTTCTGTCAGATGGTAGACAGAAATGTTATAATTCAGTCTAAGAAGAGAAAAACATAGTTTTAAAGAAAAGGTTACTTCCATGAACCACACTTAAAAGTTAGCATTACTTTCAAAATTCATTTCAACACCACGCATCTTCTCACTAGCTATTTGACTTTACTTAATCTCTACATTGTGCATTTTATTTATTAAGCCCCTACTTGTTTCTGGTTTGTACATAACGCCCATATGCTTCGAAGGCACGATGGTTGCTTAAGCACTGCCATATGCTGTTATGACGCACCACATCTCTCTGAATAAAAAGCTACACTTGCTAACTGAACCTCCCTGATGATGGCAGTGATTCACGTGGAAGATTTCACACAGGTACAGTTACAATCACACCAACGCAGGTGTGTTCACAATCACACATTTAGTCCAATCTGACGGACGGAAAAGCAGCAGAAAGATTTGCACAACACCACGCTTAATTACATGCCTGCTGAGGAGCATCTGGGTATCTGTATTAAATCACTCTCATTGTTCTTCTCACCCAAAAACAACTAAACTAAATGACTTATCAATTTAAGCCATGTTCGTTAACTCAAGTGTTCTATCCTGGTGAGATCTTAGAAGTTTTTAATGTTAATAGACAGTCAGAGATTTAACCTGCTGTCATAAAGCAAACATCATCAAACCATCAGCAAACTGTCCATCATCAACGTCGCATAAACATTACATCTGTAAATCACAGGGGGAAAACCTAGGTGTGACAGGTTTATACTGTTCTTAAAAGAAAAATACATAGCAAATCATTCAGTTACCAATCAACCTTTAAGCTTATGGCAATTATCACCTGAATATTTTATATGTTTTTTGTTGATTAAAGGTGTTTTTTTGTCTCATTTAAAGTATCCATGAAATAAAACAGTAACTAACAAATAAATAAATAAATAAATAAATAAATAAATAAATAAATAAATAAATAAATAAATAGCCTATTTTTAGTCCAGGGATTTCAGACTAGTGTTTGTGACCCTGGATGGCATTGCTTTATTGGCTGGATCTTCTCTTTAGTTTCATTCAATTCATTTACAACTTAATATACAAATGATATTTTATTTAATGCAACAAGCCACCTTTAACTCAATATGTACTTCAGACTTTTTCACTATCATGACACGCCGCATAGCAAAGTTTGTTCGGAAACTGTTTGAAACGAGACGCTGCTCATGACAATAATTGTGGTGACAGCAGAAAGTCTGAAACAGATACTGAGCTCGTTAGCGTGTTTAAAATCGCTGTGTATGAAATCACTGAACTTTTTACGGTTCTACTTGGAAATCTGAAGGACGAGAATGTTTTGGTTTCAGAAGTGCGGTCTACTGGATGTCACTTTCTAATCTTCTGAAGGTACATACCATCAGACACACAGTGAGTGTGTGAATAATGCCTCTAGCGTTACTGCGGCTTCTGGTGAATTGCATCACCCCTCGTGCATTGCCCTATAACAACACAACACTTCCCACTAGAGCAATAAGTCAGTGCTAGGAACAGACCACTGGTTTTTAAGTCACTTACCTTACATTGCTGTGTTTTACTCATAAAATTATAGTACTTATTATGATGTACTTATAAAATTACATGCTAAAATGTACATAATTTATAATAGTCTGGAATATGAAGTGTAGGGTGGTTTGCCCAAAAAGTTAGGGATCCCTGCTTTAACCCAAATGCTTTGATATGATTTATTGATCATGTATAATAATGTAACCCATTTGATTACACAGTAAAACTAACTGAAATTCTCTTCTCCAATGTGAAGATCTGTCTATACTTCTTTTCTATACTTATATATATATATAGTATATATTTTTTTTACAATTACATTACTAAAATAGAGCAGTACGATACTAATAATCTTCAATAATTATTATACATTAAGATATTAATATTATACATAGATATTATACATTATTTATGTTTTCCAGGTAATTAATATCATTTAACAGCTTCCTGTTTATTTACTATCTACTAATTTAAGCAGGTAAATTTAATTTAAACAGGATAGTTGTTAAGAGAGCACTGCAGTGCAAGTTGGATCGATTCTGTGTGAAACAAATAACTCATTTTTTCCCATGAAAACAGTCCATGTTGAACATTTAATCTTATCAAAGACATAATAACACAGTCTTTCCTAGTCAGAATGAATCAACACTGCAACAAGAAAAGATAATGAAGCCGTAATGACAACTCGTAAATACTAATGATGCATTTGTGAAGATACTCACTGTATCCAGCCAAAGCCCACATTTCACTAATGAGTCATTTGGAGATGTGTTTTTTTGTTTTGTTTTGTTTTGTTTTTGAGCTATAAATTCCATATGTAGTGTTACAGTATAGTATTACATCAGAGTGTATTGATTACAGTAAGGTATTGGTGGAAATATTGACCTGAAGCAGTTTGCAGTTGCAGGTATTGCTGGGCAGCTTGGTCTGATTCCCTGTTAAGTGCTTTTACATATTCATAATAATATTCATGATCTATTGTGACATGCAGATAGAATGAAAAGCTATAGAAAAGAAAATGATGTGGTTAATATGTGCAGTTTATCCCAATGATGAGGCTTTGAATGATGTCCTTTGCTCCTATCAGCATCTCTTATCTGTGTCATTTTAGCTGATTTCATCTGGCATTAATAGTCCCAGAGCGGGTTATGGGCGAATGGAGCAGGCCTTATGACCAGATCACCACAGGAGTCCTAAGAGGCTTTATCGTGTGTGTCAGCTGAGATGGTTGACAGCACAAATGTAGTGCAGATGGAGCCAATCCATGCTGGCCCTCAAGGATTCGGTGAGATGTACGTTGGGAAAGGTTTTAGGTCCCTAGAGCGCTGCACTCATAGCTGTCGTTCAGCTGTCTGTGTTGTTACAGATGTGAATCCAGTTAGTCAAACACTGAGCTCTTGATATGTGATAGGACACTTGCTCACAAGTGCAAGAGCTGCACTGAACTAGGACAACCATTTCTTCCAATTCTTCCCTAAACAGCCAGAGTAAAAAGAGAAAAGATATTGTGTCGGATTTATTTAGAGTTCTATAAGTACATATCCTGAGGAATGCAGAGAAAATTTATTAGCCAACAGAGACACTCCAGAGATCAGTACATCATAGATAACATCTGTCTTTTCTTGTTACATAAGTCAAAGAATAAAACTGTGCAACTCAGTCTGATCTGTTCAGATGTTCTTGTTTATGAACCCTTGTTTAGACGCTCAATTCTCCATGTGTGAATAAGTGAGTGTGCTGGTGTGCGAAAATGTGTGAGAATGAGAGCAGGCATGAAGTGTAAGGAGAACTTTTAGATTCAGTGAAATGAACCAATCAAAGGGGCTAAACGTCTATCCAGTCCTGTGACAGTCTAGCAAACACAGATCTGCCCATGGGGCTTCCACGCGGCTCTGTGTGACATCCAACAACTGGAGAGCCATAACTAGAGCCTGCTGTGATAAAGTAAACTCAATCAGGACAACACACTTCCACACTATTTTATGTGTGTGAGTAAGACAGACACATAAAGGCTAATCAGTGGCAGCCAGAGCAGAAATAAATAACAAATACTCTCACCAAGCTCTTTATCAGGAACTCTGCACTAATACCAGGTCTGGCTTTGTTCTCAAAACAGCCTCAGTTGTGCAAATTCGGGTGTAACTGTGGTGTGTCATGTATTGCAGTCACATATCAGTGTGATGAAGTTGTGCACTATTTGTTGCTGTACTCTCCGCAGCAAGCCGAGCTATTTTCATATCCGCTGTCCACGAGGGCAATGAATAAATCATAGAATGAGTTAATGGCCTTTGTGTGTTGTAATAAACCTTGTTTTTAATGAGCTTCATTAAGTTTTCTCGTTTGTAGTTGGTAGAAATGCTAGAAGTGATTCTTTTTACATTTCTACTACAAAATTCGCTCTCTCTGCTCTCTCACGTTCTGCTTGACGTATGGCACTGGCAGACAAAAACAATTAAAAGTGAAATAAAAGCCAGAAAAAGCCAGATGAAAAACAAATAAAAACCCAATTTAAATATCACTTAAAAGAGGAAGCTTAGTGAACTCTTGAGTCTTGAGAGACTTGACACATTTGTTATAATGCTCACGTTTCATCCAAGAGGGAAACAATATGGAAGAGGAGCGGCAAGCTGCTCAACCATAAACAAATGGATGAGTTCATTTGTGATGCCTCACGGGCCATTGTTTTTAAAGGATTTTCTCTCCATGCCAGCATGCGGTATGTGCAAAAGGAGCCGAAGAGAAATTATTGGATTATGCGTGTATGCACTTTGCCGAGGCTGATTTTGCAGCAAGCTTACGTGAGTGAATGAGTTTGGCCAGAGGCGGAGAGAAGGCTTTCTCTCAGCTAGAAGCAGCCGGGTGCTGAGGATACACCTATTGTGCAGGCAGAGAGATGGGAAGCAGAGCCATGTATTGTTTAGGAGGAGAATGCCTCTGTGGATTGCACAGAGCAGATAGTTGCTGGTCTGAGCTCCACATGTGGCCCTATTTTCTCCCCCATGCTAGCACATTATTTCTGCTGGAGCACAATGGAGCACTGAAGAAAACATCTCAGAGTGAGTGAGAAAGCAGCACTGTAGCAAAAATACAGAATAATGATGGCCATGTGAGAAAAAAAAAAAAAAGCAGGTTCTGTGATTCCATAATAAAGTACCAAAACAAGTGGCACTAATGTTCGTGGTGATGTGCTGCTGCTTTTTAGTCATTCAGTAGAAACCAGTGAACTGAACACAATAAATGTACCTTTCCACAGACACTTGGCTGAAAGGCGAGAGCAATGAGAGCAGTCCATTTTCTTTAGGGGAAGAAAGGTTTAAGGATCTGTTATGATGAGTAAAATTAGAAATATTAATCCTGAATAACCAGATAATTTACTGTGATCCTGAAATAATCTGCTTACATTTCCTGGAAATAAGATTATTCTTCCTTAAAATCCAACTCCTGCTAATTTTTTGGTCAAAATAGTTAAATCTTGCTGGATTTGAACTATTAAATATACATTTCCACAATAATGAAGCAGAGAAAGGATACTGTATGGTTAAGAATGGTGACAGTAGCAGGTATAGGAAAATGTTAAAGTTAAAAAAAAATGCTAACAATATTAATATTAATGCATTATAATTAATACGAATATGAAGGCGACTTTAACAGCAGATAATAATCTAGCAATAGAATAGGCAGCAACTCCTACTGTAGCAGTACCACTGTGCTGATTCATTTGTGATGTTGTGGCTCCAGTCAAAACACACAAGTAGACTTAAACTTGTAAAATGTACATGGTCCTTCAAGAAAATATTAGTTGATTAAACAAAGACATTTCACATCATGAAGTGAGCTGACCTTTGAGTGACCGGCAGGTTGATTTTCTTTGGTTCAATTCTTAACAAGAAACCATAAATATACTGGTTGAAATAAGATAATGCACCAGGATAGGATAATGCTCTGCCTCTTTCATCTGTGACATAAAACATAATATATTTTGACCTTGTCGTTGTGGCTGTAGCCTCTTACCGAAAGTTCAACAGTTCAGCTAAGTCTTTCCTAAATCTATGCTGTATGATCATTTCATATATGTAATGTTATTCTGAATCATGTAAGAAATCCGAAATAATCTTACTGTGCATGAGATTTGATAGATGTACTGTATAGCAAATGAGAAGCTGGTTTGTAAGAGATATATAGAGAAGATATTTGGGTGGTTGAAACGGTCCTGCATTAAGGAAAGAGAGAGAAAGAACTTGCACTTTTGTAGCACTGCTGTCCCATAGTGGGAATACATTTCTTTTGAAAGGTTTCCCTGCCTCAGATGCCTCACATCTGTTACTTACAATCTTCACTCAGATTCATGCCTCAGAGGCTGGTGAAGTACAATAAATACTGTGCTGGAGGAATCCTTGGATGTTGTAGGAGTCTCAGGAGTTGAAATGAAAATGTAACCCCTGAGAGCAGACAACAAAGTACATTTTGCACAGAAAGTGTTTTTTCCCCCCCATCATTTTTCCCCAGCCTCTTCTGTACTCGAACATGTGTACATTTATTACATTGCATATGTTATTAGAATATTATATTGCAGTCATTCTATGATTGCCATTTGTAGTTCGTCAGTAATATGAGTTTGTTGGTATTTAAAAAAAACATTTCCAGACGGACGAAAGGGTCCGATTATTGGCAAATATACTTACTGAGACACTAAACACTAAGACTGAGACTGACCACTGCAGCAATGCCAGGAGTGAGACTTCACAAAGTCTGTGTTAATACTGAATAGCTGTGTTGAATTGACTGCTTGTGGGGTAGAGAATGCAGTTTGTTAAGTGGCTGCAGGTTCTGGAGTTCATTGGATAGCAGGGTTAACCATGTGACAGAAACATCTTAGTAGCTACAGAGTCGAATACTTTTCACTAAAAATGGCCAACAATCAGCTGCTTTGAAAAAAAAAGAAAAGCTTGACAGACAGATGTAAGTGTCCAATCAAATTTATTTTTCAAATAAAATTCTCTACTAACACAAAAGACATAAAGAGGTGATGCCATGATGTTTTATAAATTGATGCTTAAAAGCGTTTATCGAGTGACAGTGTTTATCTTCAGTGTTTATTACACTGAGTTTTAAGTAGACAATAAAACTTCAGCCTCTTGAAGCCAATAGGATACGTTTTCTTCCATTCCTAACAATTCCAGCAGCACTGTTTACGTACCTCAGTACAGTGAGGCAGCAACTTGTCCTTCATTTTTCTCTATTATTCCTATACTGATATAAGGGATTTATATGAGTTATATATGAAACAGGTATTTTCCTACCTTCCTACTTGTGTATGCATGATGAATCATGCAGTCTGAAGCTCTTTCCAACTTGCTGGAACGGCCTTTTCGCATATTCTTACATATACCTCATTGATTTTCATCTTCGGGAGCTCTAGCAGACAGTGACTATAAAATATTACCACTGAAAGTGTAGCAAGTGAGCCAGAAATGCAGGAGCGGTATTAAGAAGAATGTGGAAGTGTTTGTGCAATGAGCCCTTTAAGTGAACAAACAACATCAGCAACACTTCTGCATAGCAGAGGTGACCTTTCATCCTATCCATATCAACTGGGATTATGAATACCCTGAGTGTCACAGCATGCTAATTCATCAACAAAATTAAGGGTCATATGTACAACAGTGTCAGTAGAACATCAGGGCTGGAGCACAACACAGTACTCTTTAATACAAGACACAAGACAATAGGATCTATATCTTATAGAACAATTTTACAATACAGTATAGGAGTTCTCATGACAGGAATCTGAATGACATCCTATTATTGTGTAATTGTCATGTAATGCTTGAAATATATTTTAGTGATGAATTCTCAAATTCTCAAATCACTACTCGAAGAATCATACTGTCGATTGAAATTACTGTATTATCTACCACAGGAACACTTAAAGGCCTGGAAGACCACAGAAAAAAAAAATCTGTCATTCATTCCCTGAAGAAAAACTCTTTCAATTGGCCAGATCAATACCACCCTCCAGAAGGTCGGTGTATCTGTCAAAGCCAACAATCAGGAGAAGTCTTACCACTGATAAGCCTCAAAAACCAGAAGACCAGATTAGACTTTCCCAAAACCATAAAAATCTGTGCAGTTCTACAACAATATCCTATAGACAGATGAGGCAAAGTTCAACCTGAACTAGTATAAGAGTAGAGTATAAAGAAGTAATAAGGAAGGGTTGGAACTGGATGATGTGACTTTTTTACAAATGCGGTGTAAAAAGGTGTACAGGGTTATGTTATCTGCTCAGATTTAGGCAAATGATGTAAAACTCATTGAATGATGCTTCCCAGTGCAGATGGAAAATGACCTGAAGCATACTTTAAAAGGCAAAGAACTGGAATGTTACAAAGTCAATCACCTGACCTCGGTCTAATTGTGCATGCATTTCACTTTCGGAAATCAACACTGAAGACAAATTGCCCCAAGCACAACATGAACTGGAGACAGCTGTAGCAAAGGCCTGCTAGAGCATCAGCAGGGAAGAAACATCATCAGCATCTGTGGTGTCTATGGGTTCCAGACTTCAGGGACATCTGCAAGAAAACTGCAGACTGCAATGGATTTACAGCCAGGAAAATGAGATCATGAATTGAGAATTTCATTCATTTACTATCAGGTTATTTGTCCAAATTCTTTTGATTCTTTAAAAAGTTGGGATGTAAATATGCTCAACTTTATTATTGACTTTAAACTCCAATATACTGTAGTAGACCTAAAATAACCTTTACTTTATCAGTGTCCTAGTTTTTATACTGTATCACTGTACGTTGATGGAGAAGCCATGAGCCACTTCCTGCTGAGAAACTGTAATTCAGCCAACAGATTGGCCTCAGGACAGTAAAGGCCATGCAATGATCCTATGCATTAACAATTTATGTCCACTTCCTAGGCACTAGAGACATGTGGCAAGGCATTTAGGCCATCACTGATTACAAAATAGAATGGTGTGTCTCTGACAGCGAGGCCTCCCTCACAGATGTGCTGCAGTACTTTGATGTGCGGTAAGAAATACAGAATAACAAGCCTGCAGGGAAGACCATCACTCTGCTGAATAATATGATACTCTGCCTGTCCTCAGCTCACTGACCTCAGAGACCTCAGTCAGTCTAGAAAAGTAACACTTCCACTATCACCATAATGAATATTGGTGTCTCCCAGGGCTGTGTGCTTAGTCCGCTGCTGTTTACACTGCTGACACATACTGTCAAGTGTTGTTAAAGTGACAGCAAGTTAGCTGATGACACAACATCAGCAACAATGTAGAGAGAAACGGGAAGCATGTGCACAGTTACTAACTGATGAGTTCAGGAAGCCTCATTTTGGCCATTCCTCAAGATATCGAGAAAGCTTTCATGGGAAGTTTTACTTAGGTCCAAGAAAGAACAATTACAAAGAGGTGACATCTAACCACCCCGTCACCATTCTCCACAAATGTACTATAAAGAGCATCCTGACCAGCTGTTTCTAATGTGTCTCTTATGTGATTTACCTTCATCATCGTACAAGACACTGCAGCAGACAGAGAAAATTACTGAGGACACCATCAGAGTCTCTTCCTTGCATTCATGACATTTACTACAAAAGCTACATCTGACTCTTGGATGACCCATCTCACAGGCTCTGTAAAAGCCTCACAATTTTGGCAAAAGGTCCATATATATATATATATGACAGACAGAGAGAGAGAGAGAGAATTTGACAGATGCACTTTCATTGGCACAATGAAATGAAAGATTATCATGTGCATAAGAAGAAAGTATTGAATAGTGTATTTAAAGATATTTATGATGTAAAGTTATTTTATAAGCTGCCTCTTGTGAAAGTTTAAAATTACATATAATTTGCAGTCACAATGTTTAGCTTTTTATAAGCTACTTTTATGCTGTCTGCTTCACACTGTAGTGCTGGAGGCACAATATTTCCCTGCATTATATATGTATATATATATATATATATATATAAATCTGCTACTACTTTACCAGCTTCAAGGACAGAATTGTTTTGTAACTTTTTACAATTTTATTACAGATAGTAATTAACATCTGTCCTAAATGTGACCCTACTTAGATTAGTCACTCAATGATGCTTTACATTCATTAAATGGACATCATCATTAACCAGCACTGTTTCTTCTTAGATCCTCCTTTAAGGTCTTCTTCTCTATTACTTGTGACCTTTACACCTTTTCTCTAGTAGGAAACAAATCAGTCAGAGGACAGATCCATGTAGAGAGAGAGGGGATGTAGGAAATCTTGAATTAGTATCAATACATCAGTGATCAAGATGTGCATGTGGCATATGTAAAAATCACATAAATATCCTTCAGAGCTTGTCCATTTCCTCTGGAATAGCAGCGCACACTTTTATTCACCAAGTACCATGAATAAATACACCAAACCCTTCCCCACACAGACACTGCTGACAAGCACTTCATAAAACTGTCATCTGTTCTTTTAGGCAAAATTATGTTCTCTGTTCCTCATAGCTGCAATAACTCAGACAAAACCTTTCTATTTGTTATATAAAAAAATATATTGAAGACAAAGTCTCTAACTTTGGTGTAGAAGTAAGAAACATAAATCACACGTGCAAAATCAAGCATGCCACTCCTGTGGTACTCTACAGTATATTACATCTATCCCCATAGCATAGTGTGAAATCTAAACTGGGTATTACTCTGACCCAACTTTACATATTCCATTTGCCATCCTCATATGGCTGGTCCCAGCTGGACTGTTTGTGTAGTCATGGTAAGTAGATGCTGTTCACCTCATGGCAGAATCCATGCAGATGTACTCATGTTGTCTTATCACTCCAGGAATTATATTAACCCCTGTAATAGCACAGATGTGGCAGCCATCACTGGGGAATTGTCATCAAGCCATGTGAAACAGATATGTCATCAAGCCATGAAAATTCTTCCTTCCTACAGTCATGCCAGACGTTATGAGCATAGAAACACTGAATTTTTCACATTACTGATACTGCACACATTCCATTTCTACATACTGTTTTTGGTATGAACTATTTTTGGTCAGTTTACATGCATCTCTTAAATGAAATTATGAAATCATGTGTGTGTGTGTGTGTGTGTGTGTGTGTGTGTATATATATATATATATATGAATCAGGTGCACAGATTCGACAGGAATATATGCTCACATACAAACAGTTCTGTGGGTTGATAATGTTCACCAAGTGAAGTCTATTTTTTCAGTTTAATAATAATTCATTCAGTGTTTACTTGTATTACCAGAAAAAGAAGAAAACCATGGTTTCCATGGTGATCTGCACTGGTACATGATTTACTCAGTGGATGGACTGGGGGCTGCATGTGCACACAAAAACACCATCCTATAGACATGATACATGCTCCAAACAGCACTTTATACCAAGCACAAATTAGATATATATTTACTAGTAGTCTAGTGAATGTTCACCAAGGCATTGAAGGGTAATCATTTCATCATATGTAAGGAAGGGCATTGAGGCTAACGTGTGAAGCATGAGAGCAGCCCTCATCAAAAAACAACATGTACAGCAGCTGCATGTGCCACACCACACGAGCATGCGTCCCTGTGGAGAGGATTACATGAGGATAACGGTGCAATTGGGAGACTGATTCCTCTCAGAGAGTTCCTTGGTTCAGGTATCACGGGTTTATGTAATTAGACTTGTGCTGTAGGGGAGAAAGGTCTCTGTAAAGAAGACACTCACATTACCAGACACATCAGCATACTTTCTAAACTTGTAGAGCAATCAGGAATGAGTTTTTACATAACGTTTCACACACCTACAGGCCAATGACAGAACCACATGCACACTATTTTGGTGAGATATTTCCACAGTCATGTAATGGTGGGTGGCATAGTGGGTAGCATTGCTGCCTTACAGCTCTAGGGTCCCCAGTTCGATCCTGAGCTCCGGATGTGTCTGTGTGGTATATCTGTGCACCTTCTCCTCATCTCAGCCTGGTATTTTTCAGAGATCTTACATTTTTTACTTTCACCTCCCAAAAACATGAGATGAACTGGCTACTCTAAATTGCCCCTAGGTGAGAATCGGTGTACATGGTATCCTGTATGATGTGATGGATTGGCATCCTATGGAGGATGGAGCAATGGAGGTTTCTCTCACCTGGTGTCCCTTCTTCCTGGGAAAGGCTCTGGATTTCAGGAAAAAAACAGTTACTTAAGATGAGTGTAAAGTTGTCTTTATTTCATCACATACTGATGTATGTGTACTGCACAGTGAAATTCTTTCTTCGCCTATCCCATCCTTGGGGGCTGGGGTCAGAATGAATGGTCCAGTCAATGCCAGTTGTTTTTTTTTTGTGGTTCACATTGTGTGGTGGAGAGCAAAATCTGACCTATGGCTGGGTCAAAAAATAAATCATAGCAGTTTGCTGTCAGGTCCTGCATCACAATATGATGGAAAATGACTTTCAGGAATGGGATGAAAAAGATTATGTAAGATCATCGAGTCCATGATAACTGATTTACACATTTTAAAAATACTCTTGTAAAGGTTTATACAACCGCACGTTCATAGTTCAACAGCTCTCGTTTGTGTAGGCTGATATTAGAATTATCATACTGTTCAAGTGGTTATTAACAAAAGTTGCAATGTGCGAGGTTTCACCTTTCTGGGTTTCACCAGTGGAAACATGGCGTGGCTGTGCTGAGTGGATGCAGCAATAAAACACTGTATCACTAAACAGACTGAACAAGTACCAGGTGTGTTCACCGAGACAGAAAATAACTGCAGCGCAGGAAGGTGAGAGGAATTGCCTGGGATGTGTGTGAAGAGGGGAAAATACCACGGTAAATGAGTGTGAAATGTAATAAGTTAGTGTGACAATGAAGGAAGCTTGTTGGGTAAAAACTTTCACATATTTGGTACTAAAATCATAGCAGTAATCTTTGTCATGGTGTTTGACAGATTACATGGCTGGCTTTTGACAGATGAAGTGATTAAATTATCGTTATGAGCTTTACTAGCATAAATTGTACTTAGGCTAGCTTTGAGAGAGGCAAAGCACTGCTGGGAAATTCTAAATGAGTCAAAACAACACTATTTTACTTGTTTTAAACCTAATTCATTTTAGCTTTTCAAGATTATTTACTGAAGTTTCAATCATTCTCCCAATTGATCATCTAAGAAACTAAGAAGAGAAAATAGTTTAAAAACATTTACCAATACAGTGCATGCTTTTGCCTCCTGCAGCCAATCATTTACAAATTATTCTCGTATCGCAGCTCTCATTAATGCCTAGGCATACGATGACATGGCTTAGCCTTAACCAGATGAGCTTTATTTCTGATCATTTGTCATCATGGTGGTTGCTTCTTATTTTGTTGAGCATGCTTTTAGCTAGCTAACACCTCAGTGTAAACTCACCATCAACTAATGAATATGAATGAGCATTACTTGTTCATGAATATTCATGATTATTGGGTAGAGGCTGTAAAAAAAACATGAGGCAGAAAAAGAGTGAACAGACAGGATGATTTTCAACTTGTTGTGATGTGTTTCAATTACTAAATTGACTATAATTAGTCCGAATATTGTGCATTTTATAATATAGTTCCCAAGTAGCTAAACAGCACACTTCAGATTGCTAGCCTAAGTAGCTAAAAGCGTACTGTGACAAAAAAGTTACTACTTAAATCAATAACTACATCAAAAAATATCTTTACTTATTTGCATGTTAATCATGAGCAGGATATGTTTAACTGAAATAAAATCTCTCTCTCAATGTGACTACATCATCCTCATCATCAGTCTAAGTAGTAGTTCACTATATGATGTAACACACAGAGGCACACTAGTATGCATTTTGGGACGTACTCACAAGCTTTCTAGCGATCGTGTAGACTCCAAAAATGACGAGAGGCTTTAGATTTACAGCACGGCACATTTCACTCAGGACAGCGTTGAGAAAACAGGCCAGTATGACGGGATTGATTTAGCCTGGGGTTTCATGACATTAAATAATGAATCAGCATATTTCTGCACAGGTTTGGAACAGCAGCTGGTTACAAAACAGACTGTCAAGGGAACGTTTGCCGGCATTAACATACAAAACGCTGCTTCTTTTCTTAATCTGGTTCATTAATGTCATCACACTGACACTGCTGATAGTGTAAACTACAGCATAAAGCCATCATGTGTATGACAGGTAAGCAGTCTCAGCGTAAACAGACTTGAGTTGAACAGGCGGGAAAAATATATATTCCATTACAGTTGATGGAAATTACTGTATTTTCTTCAACAGTCCTAAGATACGTTTCAAAAACAGTTATATGTTTAAAATTATAAAATAATATATGAGAAGTCCATTATGCATATTTGGATGAAGGTTCTCTGTGTCTGCATTTTGCTTACGTTTTCTCCCACCTCCTAAAACCATGTCTGTAGGTGGGTTGGTGACTCTAAATTCCCACTAGGTGTGAATCTGTGTGTGTGTGTGTGTGCATGTTGTGTATTTATTTCCCATCTATAGTAGTGTTTGTTTCTGCCTCATGTTCAGTGTTCCTGGGCTTGGTTCCAGAGCCACTGTGACCCTGACCGGGATAAAGCACTTGCTGAAGCTGAATAAGTAAATAATTTAGATTTAAACAACACTAAGTGTGTGTTTGAAAGGACTAGCTAATGCAGATTTGAAATTTGCTAGCATACATGCGTAGCCTAGTTCAACTCATAACAGTGTTGTTCTTAAAAATTTATGAAATTTACCATTTCTTTTCATGCTTGCAGTTTTACTGATGTGTCAGCCTCAGCATTGAGCACAATAGCAAAAACACTGCATGCTTCATTAATTGCCTTTTAGGAAAGAAAGGGCAGAACTGAGCAGCTTTACCAGCTAGGAGGCGGAGCTAATTTTATAGCCGGATAAAAAGAGTGGCAGAATCCAGCTAGACCATTCTTATTAATGTATAAGTTTGAAATTTTCTGATTTTCAAAGGTCAAAACAGATGTGAAATCATTATATAGACTACAATTTGGTACAGCTAAGCCATGTTTAGCGCAATCTGCTCATTACGGGGATCAATTCTTGACAGCAGATAGAGTATTCCTCTAGCAGAGCATTTCATCAGTCCTTTTCTGCCCTGAGACAAAATGTCTAAAAGACCAGAAAGATGACCTCCATCGGTCAGGAGTCTCAAACGAGTCTTATCTGTCTTTCCATTCAGCCAACAACTCAGCAATTCAGCATGATATGAGAGGTCACTGAAGGATTCGGTATTAGTGCTTACACCTTAGAAGGGATCTTCATATGTCAGGTCTAATCCTCACTATGAACTGAATTATGCCTGGTGTACGGAAAGAAGCTCTTGGCTGCTGCTCTTGTAAAATCAGAAGAAACATGAAAAGAGAGTCCTCTGCTACAGTATCAAAGCACTGCTGCTGTATCTAGGGCAGCAGACTGCTGTGTCCAACATACTTCCTTTTCTTTTTTCCTTTTTCTTTCTTTTTTTTTTTTTTGGCCCTGCATTTCTACCGCTCCGGAGTATCAGCTCCCACCATCAGCTAGCACTTGATGTGATTAAGTGTACACTTGGTCTGTGCTTTAGCCCTCTCTTTACAATAGCGTTGCTGGACTATAATGTACTCGTTGAACTCGTCATAAGGCAATCATTGAATCCTTTAGGTGAAATTCCAGAGCATCTCTGTAAGTGAAATAACGTTGTGCTTTTAAATAGACAGCACATATACCAGAGTAAAGAACAGCTCCAGTAGGGGAATTTGTGTCTCTGCATCTGTAAGCCCTGTTGGTTAGGGGATAAGGACCGTGTACTTGGGTAGATCCTTAACACACCACCAATCACTTGACTCCTACTAGAAGCACACAGCAGGGTGCAGGACTGATCTACGATGCTCAGTGCACACCCAGGGAAGCACTCGTAACAGCTGTGTAGCTCGGATAAATCGCTTTCTCTTATTACCAGATTGATTACCAGAGACTGAGTGCTGACATACGGCTCATGCGTTCCTTGAGGTATGCATTTAACAGCACTCTGAAATCTGAAACCTTTTCTGTCTATACCTGTTCGTTGCTATTTGCCTTGTTTGTGTCTAATAATGGCTCAACCCAAATCAGCGTAATCACCATAATTTAGTGATAATTACATCAACTACAAACAAAAGGGCTGCTTAGAGCACAGCACACAAATAGTTGTTCATTACAGCAATGGCTGTTGTTGGACTGCCTGCTGTGTTTTTAGTGGTCTAGGATAGGCATCTCTCTCTATTACGTGCCATAAAGTTTGCATACAATGTGAAAAGATTTTCAGACACACAACACCTAGAGTGGCACGGTCTAGGCGCCGTCTCCGTCTCGCATCTGTCATCCGATTTCAGTCAAGCAGTCGAGGCACACCGCATCTGTGTGCTGCTTATTGCAAGTGGATCCATTCCAATAAATGGAATCCCTACAGAACAGCACACAGCATGCACAGATCATGTCCACACACCAGTGAGATTTGATTGCAATGTCAGCTGGTTCCCGTCTCCAAACAGGACAGATCAGTTCCAGCACATTTAGATACCAGTAGGTCTGGCCCTGGCTTTAAAAAATATGATAGGAGCAGAATGTAAACATCACTCAGTGTGCGTTTTAATGGAGATGGAGGTTTAGATTGTAAGGCATGTCAGTACAGCGTCGCCAGTGTCGGCGTAATGAAGTGTCTCTGGACGTGCCTGGAAATGCTTCCCTCAATAATAATCAGTCATGTAAATAATCAGCGTGATGTGCCACAGTGGACGAGAGCTTCCCTCTTTAACCCATAGCTCTTCCAGGCAGACAGGCCCCAGAGCAGCACATGATCTCCGAGATACAAACAAATTACCATCCAAATCTGGCTCATCTTTCAGTCCCGACTGTTTATGCAAATGACACATGTTGCCATTACAAACGTGTCAGCTTCTCCTCTCCATCATGCCTTTGTTCTGAGTGAGAGGTTAATGTGGAAACACTGCTGGTTGTTCACTTTTCTGGCCGACAGCCAATTCTGCCCATTCTGGAAATTCTTCTAGTCTGCTGTTGATGATAAGATCCCGATATTTAACTGCTCTCTCGTAAATATTTAGCTTTCTCAATTTATTCACCTCAAACACCGACTGTGATTATCCCCTGTGATTATTGCTCATCATTAGAATCATTTTTCCATATGGCCTGAGACACTGATAAAGCATCTTAATCCATGCTATATTTGGCAGTGGAATGTCATACCTCATTTAATCTCAGGCAACGCTTTAAGTGGTTAAACTATTGGTCTGTATTATTCCATGTAATTTGATTACAGCAAGAGAACCCTTTCCCTTTTGTAATATTCACATATCTGCTTCTTGAAGAGCTACTTTATGCAACATCTTTGTTTGGAGTAAGGTCAACATCTCCTATTCTGCCTGCAGACAAAAGCGCATTGAATTCGAAAATCATGTCCGCTTGAACAAAAAGAAGACGACGTACCGTATGAATAATAAAAAAAAAAAAAAGAAAAAAAAAAAGGACGCTTGGTCTCAAGATGCACTAAAAAGCTGAGTTTTGAATTAAGCAGCCCCATAGGGAGCAGTGAAGGTGAACCACCTGGGACTGGTGGCTCTGAGGGCAACATTTCGAAAGCATTCAGCAAGATCACAAAAGTGAAACAAGCGTGCACCAGTTTGGAGAACACTTTGTTGATAGATTATCAAGCACAAACATGACCGACATTACATCAAAGGGCTTATCTCAAGCGAGTTATGTAGAGCGACTGGCCCAGGCTCACTCGACTGTGCAGTCATCCACTCCTGAGCTGCCATGCCCACAGTGGAGGCAGTACCCCCATTTAGAACACACATTATTCTGATGTTACATAACCTCTAAAAAACCATAGAACCCAGTTTTTTTTGTTTTTTTTTTGATGGTTACTAAACCATCAGGTAACTATAGCAACCAGTGATCCTGGTCAATCACTATATTAGGAAATATTTTGCGGCCCAATTGTTTACAAACATTCACAGTTAGCTCTGCTTGCTGCTACAGGTGTAAAATCTCCCAGAATTGGACACAGAACAGAAATGCTTAGTTCTACTGATTTATTCATTTTGCTCTTTTCACTGGTTTAAGGCTGGCAGCTCTGCCTGTGCTGATATAAAGAAAACCACCGAGTCTGCTGAGTACTGCTAATGTACAAAAGACTGCAAAACTGATATCCGGTAGAAAGCTGCTGTTATGGCAAAAGCTACAGGACAGCAAACGAATGCAGGCTAACGCTAATGACGTTACACGGAATACTACATTCCAATAATGTACTCATTTGAATACGATTTCTTTTCTCTTAGTGAACATCATAAGTTTAACAGTCAATAAACAATGACATTGTCATTTGTCAAGTTGAAGGAAAATAAAAGGAAAAATTGCGGTGAGTAGATACACAGGCTCATTATTGTGCTCGAACATAAAAATAAACACGATTTGTTCGTTCGTTTTGTGGAGCGTCCGCTAACGTAATTACAGTTAGTCTGCCCCACTGTGCATTTGGCTTTGTGTAACAAAACTCTGGGTCATCAGGGATTAAAAAAAAAAATGATGATGATGATAATGGAAATATCCGAAATTGTGATAATCCATTTCCACAATAGTGGCCACATTCATTCAGTTCCTCCGGCAGCATATTCATTTTCATGATTTTTAAATACTGTCCTCTCAAATCTATCCAGTTTTTCTGATGCATCATGGACATTATGGAGCATTTACACAATGAAAAATGAAAAGGATTGTATTTGCTCAGCTATTTAGCCATTACGTGTAAGAGTACAGCAATACATTACTGTGTCCAACATACAGTATAGTAGAGTAACAAAACAAAAAAAAAAAAA
The DNA here is from genome assembly GCF_019097595.1 of Hemibagrus wyckioides. NCBI lineage: Eukaryota > Metazoa > Chordata > Actinopteri > Siluriformes > Bagridae > Hemibagrus > Hemibagrus wyckioides. The sequence continues at coordinate 16,221,487 of NC_080722.1, read as the reverse complement.
AAAGAAAAAAAAAAAAAGGTATTTCTCCTTTATTTTGGTCAAGTCGATTATATAGTCAATGTGCAAGTTACTTGAAACTGAATCCACGATTTTGACTAAAGCATCATTTTATGCAAGAATTACATCCTGCTTTCTTCTGATGATTTCTGCTATAAAACACTAGGCACCGTAGTAACAGAAAGCTCCACCACATACTGAGAGACAAACAGAAAAGTATTCTGTCGGACTCCTGTTCCTCCACTCATCCCGTCTCGTCTCCGTGTATATCCATAATGGAAAAGGTGGCTGAGTTTCGTAGAACTGAGCCACAGTTTTGTTAAGGTTAAGACAACAGACCTGCTGGAATCCACAATTCAGAGGTCAGGTCTGAGGTCAGTGTCCTCTCTCAGCATATACTGTGTGATTAGAAGGTTAAAGGTCACCACTCTGGGGCTCTGGGTTGCGAGCATCACGGCCAGAACTGCGGCCCAGCCGGGGGAAACGAGACGATGTCTTTGATCGTCCTGTTTTATTCCCGCTCTCGTTGGCAGCAGGGACGTCCCTGTGGAAAAAATAACACAAGCAGAGTTGATGCTCATGACATTCAGTCTGTCCTACTGGATAAACAGCATTGTGTTCTGTGACAGACTTTACACTGGACACATCCACGGAGCACCTGACGGCTCTGCCTGAGCTCTAAATGCGGTGGTGCATTACTCCTCAGTAGAAGGTGCAGTATAAAAAACAGAATAATCTGTTATGAGTGTTTATTCAGAAGAGAGGGCCATTCAGTTATGCTATTTATAGTCAAACCGTTCTAGCATAACGAAAGCAGGCTAAACAATTAGCCGTACAGACTAATAACAGCCATATCAACACTATTATTTGTGAAAAGTCAACAATTAAACACAGCTGAATGAGCTACTGGATATGGCCTGTAGGGGCTGTGTAGCTAATCGGTTGAAAACTTGTTGAGCAGTATTTCTAAAAACTTGATCTCCTTAGTTAAAGCTAAAACCCTTTCAGGACATTTTCAGGTAGTTTTAATGATTGTGTTCAGCCGTATATAATCTTTAAATAAAATGAAATAAATCAGGAGATTATTTAAAGAGGTACCAATCTTTAAAATGCATGGCATGGATGAACTGACGGTTCAGCTGACATAGTTGACGCTGGCATGGAAGCTCCTTATAGCTTAATGATGGATGGACTATGCGATGCCTGCAGCAGCCTCTGGGAGGTTTTTCTGCCATATTCAACTCCTGTCTCATCAGCATCTGAAAAGGAATATGGTTTGGCATCTTTGAGCCAGCATGTACTGCTGGCATCTACCAGTCTGACTCTAAACTAGCTGAGTGGGATGACAGTGATGTGCAACCCGTGGCTATGCAATCTTTTTGGGGTTTTTACACAGCGCATATCATAACAGTAGTTATATAGTACATGTTCTAGGTATATAGTGCATGTTTTTGGTATTTCGTTTCATTTACAAGCTTTCTAAGCTCAGCTTCAGTTAGAAACACACATGCATGATCACCCAAAGCAACACTTGGGTTGAAATGAAAGCTGTATTGTTTGTTTGTTTGTTTGTTTTTTTCATTTGGGACCACCGAAAACCCTCAACTAGATCAATATGATCAGGTATCCTATAATTATGGGAATATTTGATCCACACAAAGGGCTAAAAACCTGTAGACATACAAATCTGTGTTATAGCGTTAGAGAGCTTCAGCTTTAGCAACTACCTCACTCACTGGCTGCCATGACAACCACACTACTCATGAACCAAGAGCTACTGACCACCTAAGAAAATCATACTCCCTTTGTGATTGTGTGTGTATATGTGTGTGTGTGTGTGTGTGTGTGTGTGTGTTACACTAAGACAAGGCAGGAGATCGTAAACAAAGGCTGCGCTATGATGTCAGTTACAATAAAAATCCATTTGAGCTTTGAGAGTGTGAAGCTCAGTGACAGGCGCACACACACTGCTGTATGGCTATTCTCTCTAAATACACCAGCACAGTCCTCTGCAGTCAGATGAGCATAGCCGAGAGAACGAGGGAAAGAGAAGGATAGACAGAGAGAAAAAGGGGAAGAGAGAGCGAGCGCACTGCTGAGCAGCTTTCAGTCAAGACTGAACAGCAGGGAGAAGTTAGCTGCAGGTAAGTGGGGTACTGCCTTCTTTCACACATACACTTCAATCTATGCATCTATCTCAGCACTCTCACACACACACGTGCACACTCGCACTCTCTCTCACACACACACACACAAACAGAGTCTCTATTCTCACATACGCATACACTATTCAATCTGTCCCCACAGAGATTGGCTGAGCTAAATAGCAGCTCCTCACTGAGCCATTACATAACCCTTCAGGACACAGCTCCAGCTCATCCTTTTACCACAAAGCGGCTTTGTCTGATTTTTGTACACTGGAGACATTTTAAAAAGAAATCAAGGGAAAAAATGTCCTCTAGCAAATGATTCCATTTGAGCAGATGGAAGGAACGGTGATGGTCCAAATCAGCATCCAGGTTTCTATAGTTTAACCCTTTGTGGTGCTCAGCCTCCAAAGACAGCATGTGATGTGCAAACAACAAGAGAACAGAACTACATCTGCAGCTCAGTGCAAAAAGGCACAGTCTGTATTGTGTCTGCATGTCTGTGCTGAGTACAGGATGTGTATATGTCTTCTTCCACAGGGAAATGTGGAATGTTAGAAGAAGAAGAAGCCTTTATTATCGCCACACATTACAGCACAGTGCAATTCTTTTCTTCGAATATTGCAGCTGAGGAAGTTGGGGCCGGAGTGCAGGGGCAGCTATGATATAGCATCCCTGGAGCAGAGAGGGTTAAGGGCCTTGCTCAATTGCCCAACAGTAGCATTTTGGCAGTGCTGGGGCTTGAACCCCAACATTCTGATTGACAATCAAGAGACTTAACCATGCAAATTGATTAATTACTGATGCCCAAAACCAGGAGTTTCTCTCAATCTGGTAAACTCTGACTCTCTGCTACTCTTTCTGCTATTTTGTCTTCACTACCCCTCACCTGGTGCTCAGTTGGGCTTTTTTTTCCCCCTCTCTCTACATTTTTGGCCTCTCCGTCATGCTCTCTCATTTCACCTTCTCCCTCCTCCGCTCTGTATTTTTACCATCACACAGACATTTTGACCTTTTTTTTTTTTTAAGACTTTCCAATAAAGAGATATCTAAAGGAAATGGAAAAAAGAATGACTGAGATGCAACTCTCAGACTTTTTATCATTAACTTTTGTAATAGTTTTCCTTCCTGTCTTAATATGTGCTGTTTCTATCCTGCCCTCTCTCATGCAATACTACATGTCAGGGTCTCAACATCCACAGGCAGACTAGTTAAATAATATCCATGTATATTATTACAGCCATTTACATTTACAGCATTATGGCCTTATCCAGGATACTCAACTTCCTTTTTCCTTTTATATCATTTCTATATGCTAAACTCTACATGACTACTATTTATAACTTGTTTTGACTTGATGTTCATTTTCACAGTTGGTCAAAACAACACTATTTTAGCTTGATAGATATAGTTAATGCAAATAACTGACTAAATAAAGATAACGTGCGCTAAGGTGAGTGGGGAGCTAGGAGATTGACGTCTGTGGGTGTTACAACCTGATGCAATGCTGTAGCATTAGTAACAGTCAACACTTCTTAAAATTCTTTAACTTTTAGAGATGGATTACTTAAGATAAGATATCCTTGTCACCGAATTCACGTAAACACCATAGAAATATATCCACCAGCAGTGTGCATAAAGAAGCTGTTCTGCACCATGCACCGAGCCAACTCGCAGACGTGAGCAGATATTCTGTCAAGCTTTGGTTTGGTTTAAACCAACTGCAAAATGAATGAGGGAAATAGGTTTGCAGATTGTTTACTACTGCAGTGCCCGTTTTTATCAGATTACACACATCCAAAGAGATTACAAAGTTAAAGCAATTTAACAGAGGTATAGAAAGATGTGCTGCACAGGGTCTACATAGGAAACGCTCACGATCCAGGTGTGACTCAAACATGATAAGATTAACAGGTAAACATCACATTTGGATGGGTTTAGACGCAAAAACAATTTGCATAGTAGTGTGCACGAGGGTGTGGTTATTCTCATGCACAAGGGCAGTTCTGGGTCCTATAGGGTTGCTCTTAAAATAAACCTTTTTTTGCATAAAAACATCATCACATATTCTTTATGAAGGTGAGAGCCAGAAATTGGCAGAAAGAAACTCATTTATTGTAGGAACATTTAAACAGAAAGCAAAAGGCGATTACGACAAAAAGGTCAGTAGCTGCATCAGCTAGATTCTTAAAACCATCAATGTGCAATTAAAATAAATACAGAGCGAGCGGTCAAGTGCTGCTATTAATAATCAGTGCAGAAGCTGAATTGAGTCTTTGGTGAATCGTATACATTCAGCAGACATGTTAAAATGCTAGGCCAAGAAAAGGTATGGTCTGACAAGCTATACATTTATGATAGCATGAGGTCAGTGGTTTAAAAGTACAAATAAGTTTCTGATTGTGATGTGGAACATCGAAAACTGGAAAAAAGGAGATATATGGGATGTGGACACAATCCAATATGTAACCTGGTGTTTCTCTCAGTGACATTTTCACATTTTAAAATGTCTCAGTCCCAAGTCATCTTTTGTCTGAAAGAGGCTGTGACAACAAGCCTCTCATCTAAATTTCCCCGTCTCCTCCTCTAGCTGCGCTAAACCGCACAGCTCACGGAGGGAGCTGTCAGGATTAAACATACACACACACACACACACACACACACAGTTCAGTTTGTCTCAGTCACTATTTCACAACTGAGCCTGCACCCCTTGCATGATGGATAACTCACTCTACTACACTGCTACCAAGAGAACTGGGCTGTTCAGATCTATTAAAGCGGGTCAGTTCAACTGCAGCATAGGAAGGCAACATGGCTAAAATATATAGAGAACATTACAGGAATACAGTAGTTTCACATTCGGGCAACAAAGCAAAGATTGAAACATTACTAGATACAGATGTGTGTGAAAATAAGGAAAGGAAAATATGTCGTCTCTGTTATGCTGTAGAAGGCATTTTGTTGACTTTGAGTTCAGAGGCATTTAAACTAAAGGAATTTCAGAGAGGGGTGAGGTGGAAAATACTCTAAGACAAAAATTAAGTGTCTCAGACCTGATCACTTTTACACATTTTGTGTAGGAGGTCTGCATTTTAACAATGGAAGAACGAAGCGTCACCACAAATCAATACAAAGTGACTTATCTCCTTTAACTTATGATGAAACGGTTCCATCCTGATGGGAATGACCTCTTCCAGGATGACCCCATACACAAGGCACAACGGTGATGGTTTGATGAGAATAAAAATGATGTAAATCAGATGATAGGACATTGAAAAATCACCAGATCTCCCAGTTGGACAGCTATGGGTGTTACTAAGACACTTTGCTGTTTTGTTCTTTGCTGCACAAAATGACATTGTACCAGGTTCAAATATCTTGAATATTGAAAATGATCTATTTTTTATTTTTATAAGATCATAATAAACCAAATATAACATTATTACACCTAGGCATATTTTACTTTAAAAAAAATATATTTTAAATGTTCTTGTTCTATTAGCAGATTATTTTGATGCATGAATTTCTATAAATTCTATTAATTTCTGCATTAATTTCTATAAATAAGCAAAGAATTTTTTAGAATTATAGCTTAAACATACTAAAAAAATAAATAGAAATATGCTCAATAATTCAATATTTAGTTTATTATAGTTTTATTATAATAAATAGCAGCTAAATGAGACTAGTATCAAGATATCACTTGCTAAGATCTCAGTTTTTGCAGCGTTTTAGTTACAGCTGATCTAATAATACATAAATTCAATACCCTAATAAACATTCTAATTATACTTTAAAAAGACAGCTGTAATAAACATACAACCCTACGTACTGGATCAACGGCAATGAATCATACGGTGTTCCAGACAATTCCTATTGCAGGGTCTGACCTGATTTTAAAGCAAACACCACCACCACCACCACCACCACCACCCCCCCTCAATAAAAAAAAAAATAAATAAATAAAAAACTCCCATAATTTTCAACTCTCACCTCCTTCACATCCCAGCTGGACCCATCAACGCCTCATTTGGCTCAACACACAAATTACATCAAGCTGAAAGCCATTAAATTAGCTCGTCATTTTCAAAGCTGTGCCAAGGATTCCCGTTGAATTCATCCTGATCATTTTGATGAGAGGGAGGAACATTTTTTTCATTAATCTCCTGTTTGTAATTGGAGCTGGCTGAGACTCAGTGGACTGACAGTAATTCAGTGATATGCAGCGTGAGAAAAAATGGTGAAGCTGATAGATGGATGAGCCAAGTGTTGGCTCTAAAACAGCATGGAGAATTAGCAAGTGTAATTGGGGGAAACAACAGATCCTGAATATAGGATCTCTCTGTATAGAGGATGATGGATGATGGATGATAAACTTATAAAAGAGGCATTACTGAGAAATATAAAATTATACTGAAATATGATGTAATAAACACGATCTGGCCATATGTGCATATACTGAAGATGCGTCTGTGTGTGTGTGTGTGTGTGTGTGTTTGCACTCACTGGCAAAAAGGCAGCAGCTGTAGCAGTGTTTCCTTGGTAGGGCTGGCAGTGAACTCAGGCAGTGTCTGGATAAGCTTGTTCATCACCATGCGCAGGTAACACTGCAGGTGCTTCCTTCTTTCCTCCACAAACTTGGCATCCTGTGTAATCACACACACACACACAACAAAGAACGCAGTTAGATTGTTCCTTTGAGTATTAACAAATCATCACCTCATATGAAACAGGTATAAGTGGAGACACACGCAGGAAAGACAATTGAACTAATTAGAGATTAGTAAAGAGAAATGATGACAGTGAGCTATTATGCATATCCTAACAGCTTATCGGTGACTTTTAATGCAGTCTACAAAGCTGGATTTGATAATATATCTTTGTTTGGTAAATATCTTATCATTTTTATGATAGTTATGTTTACCAGCCATGGATTTGGAGACCTAATAGTATAATCCTGTAAAGCATCAGTAAATGACTGCTTCACCCTGCTAATAATCACATGTATGCAGCTCTTTCTCAATGCAGCAGTTTCAATGTGAGGGTTATGATTGCCGGGGGGGGCATTTAATGCTGTATTTAAGACCTACCATAATACACAAACACCAACACTTTTGACACACACACGGACAAATCAATCCCACACCTCATTTAAGTGTGATCGTGTTTCAGTCACATTTTATATTATATTATATTATATTATATTATATTATATTATATATATAGTTCAAAACAACACCTGATTAATATTTTTTTCCACCTAATGATGTAACAGTATTATTGTGTTGTGCAGAATCTGGGCCAGCAAAGCAACACCATTTTCTTGTTGAAAGAAAGGAAATATTATCTCCATGACTGGAACCCTTGAGAGATTTCTCTGTGGATAGGAAGCATGTAAAACACAGCACCAAAGCAAACATGGCTGCAGAGCAGAAACCCGCACCACTTTATTGGAAGTGGATTTAATAACTGGCATTATCAGATGGATCAACGAGTGAAGCACAGCCCTCTCTATCTGTAAACAGAAGTATTAGCTTATTCACACAAACAACTGCCAAAAAAGACCAACAAAGTGCTCTGTGACCTCTAATGCCCAGCGCTACAGCACCAAAAAAAAAAAACAAACACATTCACAGCATCCTATCTTTGGGTCAGTTTTTTCTCCATTTTCAAATGCCAGGCTATTCTCCAGCCTACTCACAGCACACATGTTGTATTCCTGGACAAGAGCATCTTCTAAAATCAGGACACACAAAGAAATTCTACAAAATAGCAGCTGGATCATCTGCCTGGAATTCTGTTAAAGCATCTCCAATTTAATCGCCAATTTTCCGGCATTCAGATCGCTTCAGTCAGTTTATAGCATACAAACCCTGTCACTGGGAAGAACGTTTACAGAGACATGTATAAAAGCACATACTGAAAAGATAAGCTGAAGTGAAAGCGACACAAATAAGAGCGTCTATGAATAAGAGTGAGAGTGAGTTAGTCATGTGGACAGTTTTATAAGAGATGGAGAAGAAACTGGGCCAAGCTTCTTCTGACTGAAAGAGAAGGTACACAGTGTTTAATCAAAGTTTTTTCTTTTGGGTGCTTTTCATGTTTGAAAACCCAGGTCAGTCTTCCACGTCAGGCAGAACACTTTACTTCATGGTACAGCACACAAAAAAAAGAAAAAACAAGCTAGGAGTTCAGCACACATGGGCAAACCTGCTAATTGCATTCTGATGTAAGATCTGCAATAACGCTGTAATGATTAATAATGAATGGAAATAATGAAAGCTATAAAAAGGTAATGAGGAAGTTGTTATTTGTTCCTATTGCCGTCTTAATTGGAAGTTTTACAGGACAGCTCTGCTGTGCATGAATAAGGAGGTCATATATTTACTAATAAATAAGTCATTCTTGTACAACGCATTAAGAAAATGAAAAAAATAATAATAATAAAACATATAGAGGTCACTTTAGTTGTTTTGCAGAACTCAAGGTGCTGATTAATGAAATAATAATGACTGAACTGACGACCTGCCATACAGACCAGCATTCTCGAATATGTGAAAGTGTGACCATAAAACTAGTTTACACAGGTTTCCCAGCACCTTTTTATGTCTCGGTAATGCAGGACACATTACCCATGCATGTTGCATATTCATCCAGTATACATGAGTCATAATTTATTCACTTTGAGTTGTAGAAGCAGGGTTGGGGAAACAAGAGTAATAATGAGAGAGGGCTATATCCTCCTGAGGGTGTCATCTTTAATGCAGCGATAATGCTGAGCTCAATTAAGGCTGCTTGAAAACCCCCTGAAAGAAACAAGACACCCAGAACCGCTGTCTTCTCTTCAGTTGCTTCACTGCACCCTTTATTTCAGCACTGTGACTTTCATAATTCATGAAAGGAGCGCGTGCTTCATAACAGACCCTAATAAACATGGCACACGGAAAGTTCTCCTACTTGGACAAAGAGCTTACTAAAAGACGCATGTGCGCGTATATAGGCCACCTAATGCACCTGGTTCTGCACAAAGCGTCTGAATAATTCACTGAGGCAAAAGAACAGCCGAGAGACGAGAGACAGACCGCCGTCCTGTTGCCGAGATCGGGTCCGGCGCAGAAAACGGTGAGAAATGACTAAGCTCATGAGAGGCAGCGCAGAGCTGCTAAACAGTTTAGCCACACGGGCGTCTCGTGAGGAACGCCGGCAGCGAAACAGCTGTCAGAGACTGTCTGTCATCTTAAAAGGACACTGTAACAGAGCACGAGTTCTAAACGGCTGGCAATCTCTGTGACTTTGCCTGCAGCCCCGTCCTCGCCCATAGCAATGCAGTTCAGGATTCCAAGACTACTATCATCCCTCACGCCATCTGTGCAGTACAGCTGCTGAAAAAGACGGACGGACGACTGAAAGAGGTCAAACTGGGGTACGTTTCTTAGCCCTGCAGGTCAGCTGAAATAATGCCAGTCATCTATATCTATAAACACACGCTGAGAAACAGCAGGAGTGGCTAGGCAATGACTTGGAGATCTCTGCAGAATGGCAAAATGAACAGAGAGGAAAGTTAAGTTCAGATTCAGCGTGGCTTCAGAGTTATAGTGAGCTGTGAATAGTTTAGAGAACACATAGTTAATAATAAATACATAATAAAAACCCGCCCTGCACATGCAGCATGTTCCTTTTTCTTTGCAGCTATCCCATACCCTGCTTTTACCTGCATGACATCAACATAGGACTGGCATTAGCATACATGATCAACAGCGACGAAGCATAATAACGTCTTCCTACATAGACAGCGCAGGTAATTAGTCTCCAGCTATGGGTAGCTTTTGTTGGCATTTGCCCTGCCAGTGATCAGGCTGAGAAGTCAGAAGTGTGAATCTTGAGATGAGAGCACAACTGTTTCTCCATGTGTAGCAGTGTTTCATGCAGGCCTTGCATCACAGCATGTACAGATGGCCACAAACTGGACCTACCCAAAGAAAAAGAGTATTCTTACACATCCCTGTGAAACAAATCAAACTCATTCTCACACAGTAAAACAGCCCCATTGTGCTTCAGTAAGACTGGATTCAGCTATAAGCTTAAAATCTGCTCTCCATCAGTGGTCTCGGAACCCACAGTGGAAGACAATACAGTAGAAATGAGGAATCTCAGGTTTGTGTTCATGATTGGATACGATTTTGGGAGCCTACATTGTGATTTGTTTTCACAGTATGACCAGTACTGCCATTTTCATCCATTAAAGACAACACTGCTGGAATACAGCTAAAACTGTTACAACATCTAGGTATTGAAAGATTTTAAAAATTTCCATTAAATGTTTAAGCTCCCATGTTCTAATTAATGTGTTTTTTAAAATCTAATTGCCAGAAGTCATTTTGCCAGCAGCACAAAAAAGAGCTTACAAAAATCTAGGCTAATTAACATTTCAGTGCAATTATTCAACTACATGCTATATTCTCCCCATTAAAAAACATGAACATTTTTATACAGAGTTTGTTTCATCACCCAGGAACCAAGCACATATTTGCAGCTCTGTCTAATCGCAGATATTTGTATTATCTGACCTCCACTGTTTCGTCATTAGTGTCTGAAACAGAAACCGTATCATCCCCCCCCCCCTTCTTCAGTCCCCCGAATGACACTTGTAAATTATATTCTAATGAAGAGCTGTGAAGAAGGTTAAGCTGTGCAGAGTTTGAGACACTGCTTTCTGATCCCTTCGCTCTCGGTTCTAGCAGCCTGGACTCGGCACGCTGTTGCAGTTGGGGCGGATTTGACGGAAGACACTTGGGAACGTTTAGCGTTTTTGCTGGCCCAGGCCCTAACAAATCAGCTGTTTAGGAGCTGTCAGGACAGCTCTGCATGGAGAGATCTGACATGCCCGTAGCAGACAGGGTGTGAGACACAGACAGACCAGCAGCAGCAAATCATCAGCACATCTCCCCACAGCAAGTAGTCCTTTTTCCATTTCAGGAATAGTCTTAAATCATGGAACATCGCCAGCTTATTGACAACAGCAAAGTGGGACTTCCCAGTAGCTGTGAAGGGAATTCAATCAATCAATTCAATTCAACTGTGTTGTGCATGCAGTGCATCTAAATCCCTTATTAAATTTGATTTATTTATTTTTTTTTACATTTGCTTTTCAGCATTAATCATACATCCCTGATTCATCGTGAATTATAGCTTGTCACTCTTGACGCATTTGAGCCCAGTTTCATGTGAATTCTAATCATAACTGTGCATTTTGCGCTCCAGCATTCAAATCATAACTGGCCATGTTTCTACTGTGGGAGAAAATAAGTACAAGGAAAAGACTTTTACTGCCAATAGGCTTGTACTAAATTTGGAGATAAGGAAAACTGCTTTTAAAAAAACTCAATTATACCTTAGTGTAATGGCTTCCCTTAGCTTGCAGCAAAAGTTTTCATAAAAGCCCATCCTCCCAGTGAAATGACTATTATTATCCTAAGAGAAGTACAGCATGATAGCCTTCTTCCTGCTGTATTTGAGCCGAAAGCAGTAACAGCTTTCCAAAGCAGCTCACACGTGACCACTTGAATGTACTGATGATCAGCAGCACATGAGTGCAAAAGATGTAGAAGGGCTCCCTACAGTATGTATTTCCTCATCATTCACTGTAACCTACTCCACATCAGCTGAGGATTCCACTGAGTGACAAATCAGAGACGGCTCCTAGTTACAGCAGAAGAAACAGGAGATGTAGTTTATATATAACATCCTGCAGCTATATGCGTTTTTTTTCTAGTAAAAATGAAAGAAAAAAAAAAAAAGATTGAGTCAGGGGATAAAATTGCTCCATAATCTGATGTTCATGAGCTGCTGAGTTGCCCTGATGATCCTATAAAAGCAATTCTCAGTCAGTGCTGTGACGAGGCTGGTGTACACTACTGCAGAGAGGTGTATTTGCGTCACTACACAGAGAGGGGTTTTCTGGGAAGTGTGGCACGATGATGTGCTGATGGGCTGACGTACACACTTCCACAATCCCAGCAGTCCGTTGTGCATAGCTACAGTGAAGTGCGTCAAACAGCCTTTCAGGTGGATGCTGATTGGAGCATTACGTTGGAAGTGTGTCCGGCTGCATAGATGGATACGCCGTGCCAAGACAGTCAGAGCAATCTTCCGCGGGTTTTATCAGTTTAATCAGTTTCAGAGTAATATTGCTAATAAATCTTTAATCTGACAAACCCAGCACTGCTCTGATACCACGCTATAATAAGCACAAAGCATCCGGAAAAGTGATGATGTGCAGCAAGATAAGGGACAACAGGAAAGGTCAAAAGCTCCATATGTCTGCATAAGCACACTTGTTTTATTTTTTTGAACTAATATACTAGTACACTAGCTTGAAAAAAGCAGCAATAGCTTTGGTCAGCTTCAAGCAAGAACTGGAAGATTCCCCTAAATTGGGCTTGCCATGGATGTTATATTTGATACTGGAGAGCACAGGATTCATAAATTTTAGATCTTAAATACTAGATCTAGAGCTACAGAGAGCGACATCACTACATGGATAAATGCGCCGTCAAATAAAATAGATTATTTTTTTTTGAATGCAGGGGAATTCTGTAAACAAAGACAAAATGTTCATACATTTTCTAACAGGCCTTAAAGCGTTTGTTTGCTTTCGCTCTGACAAGACAAGTATATCTTTTCATTGAGGTAAAACACAATCCTGAAGACACACGAACACAGGAGCAGCGCAGAAAAACGGCTGCACAAAAACAGAGCGGTCAATTCGGTCGATTCAGCGCTCTCTTTATAAAGGAGCACGCTATCAGCACCACTCATCCACAAGTGCACAAAGATGAACATTAGTAATAAGGAATACACATAAAAACATCGTCCAATAAGCTTATATTATATAAGTGTAGTTCATATGCTTATATAATGGTGTTTTAAAAATCATTTGAGAATCAGTTTGAGGAAGATCCAACTTGGAATTGATCATTATATGGAATTTTATATTAAAAGAAAAGCCTTGCTTAAGCCTCAATCACAGAACCTTCTTGACCTCAGAGGATCTGACAGGAGAAGAGGCTGAACCAGTGCAGATTTTTAGCTGAAAGAGAAGGACTAAGGCACCGCTCTATAAAGCACCACTGATTAGTGCACACAAAGGCCAATCATGAAAAACAATAACAGGATAAACATGACTAATCCCAGCGGTCTGACTGAAAACCAACAAAAACACTGTCACAGTTAAACCTCCAGTGCTGTGCAGAGTCTGCCTGTCATTTATTCCTTTTCCCCTACTTTATTGTTCTCAGGGCTTCTATTCTGCAGTCAAGTTCGCATGTCAAAGTTCCTGCCAAGTCTTTAGCAGCAGGCAGATAGCAGCACTGAGAGGGACAACTGAGAGGGAATTTTTGTGCGTAGTGCAGATTTTCTCCTTTACATAAAATAAAAAAAACTTCAGGCATAACGCTGTGAGGTCAGCACCTTGCAGCAACTCATTTTTCCGTAAGGAACTTAAGAGTAAACTGTACTATGACACAAACTGAGTAAAATAATAGGTGCTACGACCTGCCCAATGGGTTTAAAGCCAAGGGAAGCACCGAGCTTCAGGCGGTGCACCTGAGAAAGTGGAAAGCTCTGATATTCACACGCCTGCCTACAAGTTGACAGGCTCTTTTGATTGGCCATCCTTGTGCCTGGGTTCTGATGAACCAGCTTTCCTGCTCTAAAAAGACTTCCCTTTTGCTGTGAGCAGTAGGTCTAACTTGCACCCTCTCAGAAATCACAGGCAGCAGAGGAAGGAGTGCCGTGAACCAATTACCATTCGCTGGCTCAATTGATCTTCAAAATAGGGAAGGAAATGAAAAGGCAGAAGAGGAGGAGATGGCTGTCCAAGCAGCCTGGCCTCATTAACCCATGCACCCTGCTTCTCTGATGAGGTCGAGGGTTACACAGCGTCAAAGGTTATCCAAACCAATCTGCCCCCTTTACACACTGTATATAAGCCTGACAGAACAGGCATGCTATGCAAAAAAAGTGCTTCACTTGAATGGGTTCAAGCTGTGAAAAAGAAATCGTTTAGGTCACAGAATGTCAAGTTTTTATAATCCCAGTCTCTACGACCGTAAAGCAAGGCACTCTGTCCTAAAGCACAAAGAAGAAATCTGCGAGCAGTGATTGGACAGAATTTCATCTTCTTAGAACTCTCCTGATCAAAATAACAGCCTTTATTCTGACATGCAGATTGCTTCAGACTTCAAATCACACTTAGCATCAATCTCACTCCCGTCCTGACACACCAAGGGCCTCGATTCCAGGGCAAATGCAATATCGTGACATAAACAGCACCCCCAATTCGGAAGTGTCTGACATACAAGGTTACTGTAGAAGAGTGCTGCAAATAAACACAAAGCAACAGCAGGATTTCGCTTTACCCAATTCTTCAAGAAAAACTGCACCCAAGATGCAGAGGTGTTTGTAAAACAGATGAGTGAGAGTCTGGAAAGCAGTGAGACAGGAAAGTCAGCACTGGGTGTTGGAGCTTTTTGTGGCTGCACTTACTTTGTTTCCAATGGCTTTTTTAGGGGGAAAGTTGAAGGTGTCGACTAGGGGGAACTTGGCTCGCAGGTGATTGTGGAGTGTTCTGAACTCTGCATAACGCCGGTAGACATTCCACTCATTGTCCAAGATCCTGATGTACACCTGAAACATGGAATACACAACAAATATGTCTCAAATTGCTAGTCAATAACAGCAGAATATACACTTGGTTTATTGCAGAGCTACTCTTCCTATACAACAGCCTCGATTTAGCTTGAATGTCTCGGTCAGGCAAACGCGTGGAAGTGTGGAAAAGTGCTTAACATGGGCAAGTGAACAGCGTGAAGGAAAGGGTCAAGGGAGGATGCTGAAGCTATTTCCACACCTTCATCTGTTCCTCTCCTCTCTAGACCCTGCAGTCACACTCGAATTAACTGAGCAGGCCCTTTGATCACAGCAAGATCAGACACAGCATGTCCACTGGGTTTGGATTGTGTGTGTATGAGAAAGGGGGTTCACATGAAAGTGTGTGTACAAAGACCATAAATCAGTAGAAACAGAATTTCTTAAAGCCAGCAGTGAACGTTTAGTTGAATGCTAATGACAAAAACACATAGATATTTTAGTATTCATTGTATCCAAATATTTAATTCATTGATTAATGAATTAAATGACAGTCAGAGGACAGGTCTATAGATACATGAAAGCTCTTTCCCACAATGCACTTGGAGAACAGCAATGTGCATTCATAGTAACAGAAACTGATTGAAAGCATGATTTTATAATTGGTTTCTAAGACTAAAATAAATACGTATGAATGTATTCATAATTTGAGATTTTGTCATTTTGCCCACCCAACAAGCGGGTTTCATTTAGAAGGAAAGCAGCCAACAAGTGCTGAGCATATGCTGGAATTTCTTCAAGCCTGTTGAAAAAGTAACTCAGGTGGCTCGCTCATGAATCTGTTTAATGCCGAGAGTCAACAAAGCTACCATCAAGCGTGTGTGTGTGTGTGTGAGAGAGAGAATGTATGAACTTTATGTATAAAATGAATATAATGTATATAAATAAATGTAATAAATATATAAATAATTAATACTAAAACATTTGAATGGCATTTAATGTTAAATGTTTAAAAACAGGGCAAAAAAAAAAAATGATTCTGTCCCGTGCGCTAGTTAACCAGCATCGTGGGATTGGTTATAAAAATCTTCTTTTTTTTTTTTTTTTTTTTTTGTTTTGTAGATACAAGCTGCTTCTCCGGATGAATTAAGAATGTAATTAGTCTTGAACAGACATGGTATCTGTTATTCAAAGGAGACTTTCAGATGCTGTGATAAATGCAAACACAAAAAAGCCTGACAAGCACAGATGCACAGGCTCAACAGGAGAAAAATCAAATCACAAAGCCATGGTGTATCAAAGCAAATACATTCACACGGAGGTGGCCTCATTAGAATAAATATTTATGGAAACAGATCATCCTCTAAAGAGCAATCAACTCTTCTCCCTAATTGAAAATTAATTCTTTTGTAATTTTCTAATAAAAGACAGAGGACCATGACTCGGTGCAACATCGGATATTGACTCTGGGTTGACATTAAAAAAAAATATGATAAATGCATTCATATCTCTGGCTACACGTGCTAAAATGCTGGAATAGGTCCAATTTGAGATGTTTTTGCAGTAAGGAAATGATGACTTTCTCACAAACGTCATAATCAGAAAATATCAAATCAAAGCAGAGGAAAGGAAACATCTATCAGACACATGATATCTGGTCATATAAGTTGTACGTAAGATTAAGGAGTGTTTTAATGAGTGTGTTTAAATATGTTGAATTCATTTATACTACAAATTTGTTTGACTATAGACAAGGAACATCATTTTTTGCAAAAGTCTTGATGCATCATTAAACATGATAGTGGCTCTGACAGCATTTATCTTTTCTGAAGAAATAATAATAATAATAATAATAATAATAATAATAATAATAATAATAATAATAATAGAGAAGCAAAAAGAGCAGCCACAGTGAAAGATTCACACTAAAAGCAAATGTCAGCCTGGAGGAGGATGCTAATATTTTGCCCAACCATGAAGGCATTTACAATATCTCATTATATCCTTATTGAAAATGGAAGTGTAGCTCACCGGGGGACTGAGATAGGGAAGAGAGTCATTTTGCAGAGACGCACATGTGCATGAACACACACACACACACACAGATAAAATGCCTTGATTTTATACATGTATATATGTCATGAGCAGCGAATCCACATGATGCACAGCTGAAATGGAAGCGTGCTGGGTTTAAATGGAGCTTGGTATGATGACTAACTGGTGGTGTCCAGCTCGGGTAAAAGCTGTGGTCTGACCAATTCCATTTCCAGAGGTACCACACTGAGAGGCATCCTTCTCCTCTCACCAGGGAACTTACATTGCCCTATAAGGACTTCACATATATTCACGCCTAAGCACACTGGCACACAAGGCACAAGCACAGCACGTGCAGCAGGGGTGGAAGTGGACCTGTCAGTGGAGGGATGAGAAATGACTGGCTGGGTCCTGAAGTACAGAACCTGAAGATCACACTGAGTGCTCGCTACAGCGAGCAGACACTCAATGTCAAACTCGCAGGGTTTATTTCAACCTGTCCAAGTCACATGGGGCTGCAGATGTGAGCGAGATAACGGAATTGTACTGTCAGAAACTATTTTTGGTCATGACTAGTTCCTGTCTTAACAGGTGTGCCTTTTGGCCAAGATCCTGGTGGAAATCCTCCTCTAGCTGGCTGGCGTCTGTTTCATATCGATTCTTTTGTGTGCTTAATGGATGTCTGGTCTCAAACCGAGCAGAGAATTGGCACCAGTAGCACAGCTTAAAGAATACACTCACCTGCACAGTGTAATTACAGCAATTCTACAGCCAGACTCTTTGTATAAAAGAATGAGCGGCTGCGAAAGAAACGTATACCCTTAGAATTTAATACCCAAGCCAGGTTAACATTCTCCTCTACAAATCTACAGAGACTCAACACATGCCAAATTAGCCAGAAAATAGAATTCATTCAAAAAATTTCCAACAGAAGGAGAAGGAGAAGGAATGACAGAGAGAGAGAGAGAGAGAGAGAGAGAGAAAGAGAGAGAAAGAGAGGGAGAGAGAGAGAGAGAGAGAGAAGTGGGAGCAATAAGGATTGAGGAGGGACTCGTTAATTAGAAATATTCAGCAGCAGCATCTGTCACCTGTGTGCAAAATGGAGTAATTCTCAGGTAATGGAGCTTGTGTAAGTGCCTGTGTGTGTGTGTGTGTGTGTGAGTGCACGCATGCAAGTGTGTGTGTGTGTGTGTGTGCTCCTAATGGCATTTCATTTCTGTGCAATATTAAAAAACACCAGAAGCCCCAATATAAAAAAATCCATGAGTAAATTCAGGCAAAATTGTGGGATGAGGCAGTAATAAAATCCATCATCATACGAAATCCTCTAAGGAAAAGCAGGCTAACCAATCAACATTAATCAAAAGGTTGAACATGACAGTCTGACCTTATCTGGCATCTTTAAAAACATGTAAACAAAACGGCAGTAACGGTAGTTGGCAGCGGTGTTCTGACGTCCAAAAGCATAACAAGAACTTACAGCAGGTTCCAAAGAGCGATAGGGGAGAGGCGTACCTGACCTTTCTGTCCAGCCGTTATTGATCTCACTTGTTAAAAAGACCTGAAATGTAATAAAGTCACTTCTTTGGAGCTGCTATATACCTGATCTTAAAGCACCAGCCGGGCTGTCCGATCAGATCCCGGCAGAGATATGAGGGGAGTGATGGAGGAAGAGGAAATGCGTAAAAGTGACAGGAGGCAGCTAAAGAAGCACACAACAGCTGATGGGCCCATAATCACTTGAAGTCCAGGTGAGCTCGGTGAGGACATGCAGCACGACAAGGAACCCGATTAGTGTCTGAGCTTCACTGTGGTGATCATTAGAGGAAGTGATAGCTGCTGACAGTGGCTGAATTTAGAATGAGAAGTAAAAGGATGTGATAAACACAAGTTGGTGGCAATCTTACGGGAGGAAAAAAAGCAAGAGAAAAGACAAACGACTGCATGCATGGATCGTTATTACTAGGAGCCCAGCATGAAGTCATTGGTAAGGAGGAAATGTTCTGATTTATTTTGACAGCTCATGCAGAGACAACAATCAAAAGGTAAATGAATGCCATGCACCATTATTTCATATGCACCGCTATTTATTTACTGAACAGTAAGGGGAAAGCATTTGCCACTAGTTCTACATTAATATTATCTTCCCAAATAAAGAGCTGGTTATTTAACCAATAGGCGTATGACAGTTATAAAATCTAGGAGGAGTTACAGAGGATGCATTCGAGAGTGTGGGAAAGAGAAAGCCAATATATTTATAACACTAGCTGAGTGAAGTGTACATGAAGAGCTTTAGAGATTTATGTGGAGGTTAATTAAAAACTGATTTGCAGTCCAGAGAAAGCTGTCCAAAATGCCCATGTATGTGGTTTATCCAAGGAGGAGAGGAGAGGAGAGGAGGAAATGAGGAGAGGAGGAAATGAGGAGAGGAGAGGAGAGGAGAGGAGGAAATGAGGAGAGGAGAGGAGAGGAGAGGAGGAAATAAGAAGAGGAAATAAGGAGAGGAGAGAAGAGGAGAGGAAAAGAAATAAGTGTAAGTGAATAGCTGCCTCTTCTCCTCAGCCTCTCTACTTGTCGGTGGGTTTTAGTGCCAGTGAGCTGCCGCTCTCTCATCCATATGAATGAGCAGTGTGTGTGTGTTGGCCGCTCAGCCACCATAATGAGGATGAACAGGAGATCATCCCAGCTTTGTAATGAGAGCCAGTTTAAAAGGTTAAACATTTGCAGTCTCTCTCTCTCTCTTTCTTTCTCTCTCCTGCAGTTAACAAACTACAGAGGATAACTTTTCATTTGTCACCATTTCCTGTGTGCACAAGAAACAGCCAAGAGGCTCTGATTTGCATTAGAAATACATAGAAATGTTCAGCAAAAATATTACATACTTAAAATTATCAACATTATTAACATATCATGTGTAGTGATTTTGGCATCCCTATAAATTATACGAACAAAAAAAAAAAAAAATCATGTTACCATTTACATTTATGTAAGGGTTTAGAAACCCTTAAGAAGCTATTCATCACTTCCTGTTTCACTGGGGAATAAATATGAGGTGACACAGAGGTCAGATTTCCTTAGTCATTCATCCACACGAGAAAGATTAGAGAACACACAAATGAAACCAGACAAAAGTGTGCTGACCTTAATAAAATCAGCCAATGGTTATAAAAATAGCTACACATCTGAAAATGCCATCACTGTTAGGGCAATACTCAAGACAACCGAAGCTCTAATGCATCAGCCTGGAAGACGATCGCCCCAAGGATCATCAAGATGGAGATCTGTAGAAGATGGAGGCATTTTGGGGTCATCAAATCTCCAAATCTATACCATATCCATGACATCACAAGTATTGACAAGGTTTGTCAGAAGAAAAGCATTTTCTGACAATAAATGTGTGTACTTATGTTCACTAGACGCTACTGGAACTTTGGCTGGATGCAGGTTCTGTAGTTATATGAGGCAGACATAGCTTTCATCATATGGGTCTGGCATAAGAAGAAAAACTGTTATACAGAAAGTAACTTAATTAAGCATGGTGGAGGATCTGGCCACCAAAAGGTCCTAAGAAAGGTCATGAGACCTTCCAGCAGCATCTTTAACAATGGAGCTAAAATATCTAAATCCACATGAAATGCATTAATGTCCCCAATCAAGTCCACTGATCTAAATCCTATTGTACACCTTTAGGCAGAGCTGAAAATGAGAGTCCAAAGGAGAGGACGAAGGACTCTGGAGGATGTGGAGAAATTCACTCAGATTCCTTACTCTGTATTTTCAGGTCTCATCTAGCTTTCCAGGAGCTCAGTGTGGTTATGTTGGTTAAAAAGATGTTGTGCAAAGTTTGGGATGAATTAGAGCAGAGACTGAGAGCCAGGCCAAAATTGGGACGTCTGCCTTTACATGCACACAAGTTTAATATGGAACTGACCCGCCTTTTGCAGCTATAACAGCTTTTCAAATCTTCTGTGAAGGCTTTCCACAAGGTTTAGGAGTGTTTTTATGGGAATATTTGACCATTCCTCTAGAAGTCCATTTGTGAGGTCAGGCACTGATGTTGGACGAGAAGGCCTGGCTCGCAGTCTCCGCTCTAATTCATCCCAAAGGTGTTCTATCTGGTTGAGGTCAGGACTCTGTGCAGGCCAGTCAAGTTCCTCCACACCAAACTCACTCATCCATGTCTTTATGGACCTTGCTTTGTGCACTGGTGTGCAGTCATGTTGGAACAGGAAGGGGTCATCCCCAAACTGTTCCCACAAAGATGGGAGCATGAAATTACCCAAAATGTCTTGGTATGCTGAAGCATTAAGAGTTCCTTTCACTGGAACTAAGGGGCCGAGCCCAAGCCCTGACCTGTATTCAATGATTTGGAGGGGTGTCCCAAAACTTTTGGCAATAGTGTATCTCACAGTAACATTACATAATTTTAAGAATAAAAATAAATAATAATGGGAAATGGAATTATTTTTATTTTCTCTGACAACTCAATACAGAAGGTATAAAACAGATGTCAGAACAAATTTAAATAAAAAGTGTAGTGTACCTGAAACTTTTGCATACTACTGTACATATAAACAAGTTTATACAACGGTACGGCAGTCAGAAAGTGCCAAATCCCAATATATATTCACATCATTAAATACATGAAGTGTTTATCTGTGAGGTAAGTGTGTGTTGTGTTAGCACTAGAGACATAGAACAGCTTTTGTGATGCACTGTACTGTATCTGGCTCAGTTTTGTCACTGTTTCCACATCCTGATTTTGGAAATGGTGTGTAGCATCTGTTCAAGCTAATTAATGTGCCTAGGAAATCTAGCTCCCACCAACAGCCAGACCACGTCCTCACTCTGCATGTGCACTGCAGTGGGTGGTGGGATTCGGCAGCATGCTCCACAGCACGGAGGTGTGCTTCACCTCAAAGAAGCATAATGTGGACTGCAGCATAATGTAAAAGTAGCATACTTTACAAAAATATATATATACGTCCATAACTGGACATTAAGAAGCACTCCTGCACTCCAGTAAAGCTTTAAAGACTCTCTATATAGTACACCTTTCCAAGTAAGGGATACACACTAAAGACACCTCTTAATAGACAAGTAAAGTTAGAGTTTAGTATAATTTGTTCTGAGAATGTATTATCCATTATGAGTGTACTGAAATTTTAAACAAAAATAACAAATTAATGCATTTATAAATTCAATCGAAAGTATTTTTTTTGTTTTGTTTTCTGGTTGTTGGATGAGTGAAGACCAATATATCACCAGCTTTCTGAATCTGCTTGTCTGCAGGCTACTGTGAATGAAAATCTGACACTCGGGATGTGTAATATTTTTGCCCCGATTGCCCAAGCTGGCGATAACAACCGCCTTACGTCAATTTTAAACTTATCTCTAGCATCGTCTGTACGAGACTTCAATCGGAAACACTGTGCAAGAGCCCACGCCCAAAATTTTCAAATGTTCATGTGCAAAATGCCTTGTGATTAATAATAACCCAGAAATTAGTTGACGCTATTAATAATCAACATCATCATTATACTTGGCATCATCATGACGCTCATTATCCTCATAATCTGTGGCAACATGATCTTGAGCATCATTACACCATAATCTGAATAATATCTGCCAAAATACATATTCATACTTTCACTTTGTGGCACAAATCAAAGTTGTAAATGCAAATCCTGCGTCTGTTTTCATGTGCCGAAGTGAATAAGTCGGTCCTGATGCGTTTTCGCTGACAAGGGAACAGAAGCAGCTGAAATTAAAGCCATTTCTGCATCCGCCAGCGTGGGAATGAAGAGGACCTGAATCATGCAGCTAGCCACAGTTATAGTGTGCAGATTTATATAAATTCTATGAATGTGACTGCATACGTCTATATCCTGTAATATGATCATTAAGTGCAAACTTATATATAATAACTGCAGAGTATGCATGCAACTGTGCTATATTTCTCTCTCTCTCTCGCTCCTACCCACCTCCCCTTTTCTCTGCCCCCAAGCCAACACACACATTAATAATGGCACACACTTTTGCTGCCTAGCTACACTAATCATAAGAAATGGCAACTATTTGGAATTCAAATAAACACGCTGAGACAGGGGAAAAAAGCGAGAATTATGAAATCCCATTAACCTAATAAAAAAGTAAAAACTTTGCTGAGTTGAGGGAGTTTAGCCTCAGCTGGCTCACAGCTCCAAGGAAATAACTTGTTTGAAGACTGCGTGAATTTTGAACGCTGGAGCTGTCGTAGAAAGTGCCACTGCTGCCAGCCCCGAACTGCCTCTTATACCCCAAGACAGACAGACAGAGCTTAAACAGACCGCAGCAGGTGCATACCAAACGTATTAGCTAATTATAAAGTCCTTCATTGGCTGAGTCAGGTGTATTTAAAGAGGCAAACACCCCTGGTGTATTCAATACTCCTTCCATTACCAGGCAATCAGGATTCTCTGTAATCACCAAGACGGTATTGTTACGAAACTGAGTTTGCTGATCAGGTATTAAAATGAGTGATGGACGCATTTGGGTTGAGTTGGCCCTAATCAGCATAGTCATTTGTAATAGCTTGGGCATCTGGTCTGCTTTGTCAGAATCCCATAATAAATCTCCACCTCTTTGCTGTGGGAATCCATTCAGAGAGAGCGTCTTACAAAGGCAGACTGACACGAACACTGAAAATGAGGCCTTTTCACACTTTGTATCTCTGCTGACAATCACACACAAGACAAACCTGGTTAGGAAGGTCATGAAGAGCAGCCTGACTGTCAGAGGATTAGCCCCAGTATTCCTTTGACAGAGTCATTACACCCTCTTTTTTAATAACCCTTTCCCACTGAAATTCCATAAGCTTCAGCAAGTGCTTCCGCAGCAGCTGTTATATTTTTTCATTATGTGACAATAAAGGGAGGATGAGAAATTCCTCACAGCAAAACAAAGCAGCTGCAATATAACTGACAATCAGTTACACTCTTTCTATAGGCACCCAAAGTCATTTGGATCTTATTTTCTCACACATAAATTCAAGGCTGGAAATTCCTCCTGTGGGAGATGCTCTACTTCTACGTGGATTGACTAATTATTTTTTTTACGGCCTTGCCTACACAGCCAGCGCAGCCCGGCCAGCCGCGGAGACTTTCAGCATCCCCAAGGACAACCTTCAGCCTTAGCAGTCACAAGCATACCCGTTTTTGCTCAAAAGATCCAGTTAGATGTTAAACACAAGTTAAAAGAGGTGCTTGACTGCTCAGATCAGTGCTCATGCTGCTCAAAAGGCACATACTTGACCACACTTAACAGCAAATAGCACGTCTCCATGCAGTAGATAATCCTGTGACATCTACACAACAAAATGTCCAGTAGGTCACTGGCATGCACAATGAGCAGATTGTGGCTGTCACTTCACTGTTCAACAGTAAACACATGAACAGCAAACAAAATGTTCTTGCTCAGACAGCAAAGATTCAAGCACAGAATAAAAGGTGCCCCATCAACTCAGAACCATTAACTCATCAGATGGTCTAGTAGATCTTTCCAAAAGTTACGAAAGCTGTAAACTAAACAACTAAACCAAAATAAACATTAGAACAGTGTGTGCTCTTTAAAATCAAAGCTAGTCACTGATGCCTAAAGACACAAATTAAATGACAGGTAAATAGAGCATTTTGCAAATGATCTTAAGATGACAATTTTCAGCAGTCGCAATAATGTTAAAATAAAATGTGCTTCTGTTCATAATCCTACTTCTATTAGACATTACTTTATTTTTTATTTCTCCGGATGTAGTTCTTAGTCTCTTAGCTTCTTCTTCTGCTCTAATGTGCTGAAACAACTAATCTGTAAACTGAGAAAAATACAATAACAAGATGATAAAAAGAGTAGGCAATGAATTTCAATAACTGTTAGCTGGACTCTGTTTGTCACTGCATGTATATCACTAGAAACACTTGGGATGATGCGTGTTACAATACAGAAAACCTTCTCTATGGAAACACTTTCAGACTCATGACACTGCATAGTGAAAGGTATATAGAAACCTGACCATCACACCCATATATTTAAATGAACATGGATTTGGTCCTCCTTTTCCTGTTAAAGAGCATTAGTGAGGTCAGGCACTGGTGTCAGATGAAGAGGCCTGGACACAGTCACCGTTCCAGTTCATCCCAAAGATGTTCAGTGGGGTCAAGGTTTGGGTCAGTGTTCAAGAGCTTCAGTTAATGTTCACATCAAATATCAAAATGTGATTTCTGTGATTTTAGACAGTGTATGGATGCTGGTGCCGGATGAGCTGGTTTAATTATAATGAATTAATTATTATAGTTTATAAACTGCTGATCTCCTGTGACTTTTTTTTGCCTTTAGAATTTACATAGAATGGAGCAAAAACCAAAAAACCCTGATTGTTTGAGTGGATTCATCTTGCTGATGAGGAAAATGGCTGGATTTGGCAGATATTTGAAGCTCTTGGCCTGCATTTGCATGATTTTTTTTTGCATTGCGCTACTGACACATGATTGGCTGATAAGATACCTACATAATATTATATATATATATATATATATATATATATATATATATATATATATATATATATATATATATATATATATATATATATATATATATATATATATGTATGTCAGTTGCAGTATTACTGTAGAGTATTGGGGATGAGAAGAAGACTAGAATCCAGGTAACAGCTACAGAAGAAATGCCAGAAGTAGTGTTTTATAACTTTTGGAGCTCTCCTGGACTATATATTTATTGTCTTCCATCATCTTCAGTAAGAGCTATCACAAACACTTGAGAGGGGTGGGAATGCACCCTGTATGGAACAGGTACCACACATACACATTCACACACTCACTCATTCACTCCTAGGACAATTTAGTGTAGCCGAACAACCATGTTTTTGATAAACCCAGAGAAAACTCACATGGACATAACCAAAATCTTCACAGCTTTGCTAAGGGTTGAACCTGGGACCCTGAAGCTGAGAGATAACAATGTCATCCACTCCACCATCTTGAAAAACATTTTAAAAGCCTTAATGGGTTTTTTTTTGCCATGTTTAGGTGATAATCGGGAAAGTCATCAGGGTGAAACATCAAACAATTGACCTGGTTGCTAGAGTGATTACAACAAGCGACTTGGGGGGAATAAAGTAAATAAATTAAGCACTGGCACAGTGTGAGACTTACCTATCTCAGCAGTTAATCTATGCTAAAGAACCGCTTTGCTTGAATAATGCCTAATTATCTAAATGATCTGTGATGAGGTTTCAGCGCTGTCTTATTTGCTAGCTAAAGAAAGTCTTCCAGAGGAGATGCTGCTACAATTTCTACTCTAATACATGGTCATTCTTATGGGACACATTTGTATTTGTATTACTCAATGCTCCATTAAACAGGACAGAGCTCAGTCACAGGAGCAGCCAAGCTTAAAGAGCATGGCAGTATACTCAAGAAGCATAAGGTATGACATGTCTGACAAACCAGGCCAATAAGACATCCTGAATGAGGACAGCTGTACATATATGGAAGAAATCGCTGCCTGCACTGCCCAGACATGGTTATTAATGAGATGTGCCCCAAGTGCATGCAAACAGGTTGGATTTACTAGATGCAGTGCAACTAGATGGACATGGGGAATGACACATTACCTGGTAGACGTGATAGGCGTTGGCAGCACGGCCTTGCAGAAAGACAGACGGGATCCACACGTTGACAAGAGCACGGTGAGCTCTAGGGGGAAAAAATAGAGTACAGTATTCAGGCTAATAATCCACCACACAGGCGTCAAAGAGAAAGCATTATAACAGCTTTCAAATAAATAATATTTATCATTTATGTATGAACTGTCCAGAGTAATATTCTATATTGTACTATGAACGAATAGTTCTGAGAACCTGAAGAACCAACAATTTAACGTACAGCCAGAGCTATTCCAGCAAGAGCTCCAGAGACTTGCATCATGGACGGTATGGATTAAGTGCTAAAGCCACATCCAGTATGCTCAATGTATATATCAATGGTTATTACAAGATGTAGTTGCTATTAGCGTGATGCTCAGCATGCGCCGAGTGTGTCCATGTGCAACTTTCTTCTTTTTCTTCATAATCAATGAGCGACTGGTTCATTGATGTTTCAAAGGTCGCAGCATGATAGAAACGGTACCGGAAAGTTTATGGTACTTTTCAGAAAGCATAGGCATTGAACCACTCTATTCATAGACCTTTAGTTCAGGTCAGTTTGACACAGTCGCCCTATTGGTTATAGTGATTATCAACGAACATGTATAGCATTGTATACCATTACAAGTCTGTACACATTTACAGCAGGGTGCACTTACGTCTCAAAGTCAGACAGACTGGGATCATCAGAGGTCTGACTCAGGTCTCCAGGCACCTATACCAGTAGAAATGAGGGGAAAAAATAATTATATGTATGTGATAAACTGAGTATTGATGCAACCAGTGTTAATGTAGGAAACACACAGAGAAAAAGAATTGCAGCATAGCAACTTTTTAATATAAGTGCAAATGCATGGAGGATTTTAATTTAATAAAACTCTGGTATAAAAACCTTATAAGAAAAACACTAAATAGCAAATATAAAAAAAATGAAAAGCTCAAAAAAGAATTTATTTACTAAATATTACACTAAAGCCTCAGCATAAATCACTGACAGTCTATAAGCAGTAGTGCTGTAATCCTATTTGTGTGTGTACGTGTGTGTGTGTGTGTGTGTTTCCTCTCTCAGTGGATCAGTTATAATGTTAGCATTTATCAGGGTCATGTACTCCTGCATATTGGCTGTTCAGAGGCAGCAGAGACAAGATGTAAAACATGGGCTCAAAACACCAGAGCCAGTCAAGGTCAGTTTAGTGCATCAGGTACATCTACAGCATACGCCATTCTGATGCCTGAGATGAAACATAGCCATGTTGCCTCCTCAAATTTGCACCATAAGAGCCTACAGGCAACAAAAAAGTCAATATCCCCCAAACCACAGCAAGGAGAGTATCACTGTGCTGGTGTGCTCAGGCCTTTTACACTCATTAAGTAGTTTGAAAAAATGAGCAACATGTGAGCACTGCAAGACTTCCCAAAGCACGGTATGATACATGTCACTTCACAATCGCTTCAAAAAACCCCACAATTATACACAGCTGTTAACCAGCTAAACTGCATTTCAGCTTCCAAAGTCAGCGGTCAGTACTGCCTATTTCGGTTTCATGTCAAAACAAGCGGCTTCTGGACAAACAACATGCTTAGGAAAGTTTATTTTTAGAAGAAAGTAAAATAATATTTGAATGAAATGAATACCTTTTAATCATGTAACAGAAATCCCATCATGAGAAATAACATAAGCCTACATTCATATAGAGATACTGTTTTCATCATGACTTTCATTTACCAGTTATTTCCTTACCACTTCATCAGCAGAGTGAAGGGAAAACAGGAGCACAAGCCTAACATCAGTAAAAAAAAAACAGGAGAATATCTGGAAATTGGAGTAATTCAGAGATGAAGGAACGGTTGCCAATTAGTGATGAATGAAGTCCTTTGTCCAGTGAATGTCCTGTTACATTAGCAGGTAATTTAAGAATGAATCACCATCGAATTCTAAGAACACTGAGTACATAAAAAGGAGATAGTGGTGAAAAACAAGCTCATGTTCAAGAGGGAAATTCAATCTAATCTATTGTATAGGAAGTGTATGGCAAATGCATGCCAGACCCTAGGACCCCATGCATTACTGATAAAGGAATACTGATAATGTTTTGAATCTTTTAAGAGGTGACACACTGATATAATTTGTATAGCCTTGCTCAAGCACCGCACTTGGTAATAACCTGAGTCATCTATATTTATATACATACGTGCTGGCCTTATGTACAGGATATCTCCTAAACACACTGACAACACACAGAGCAGCAAGGTTATATTCCACATGACCGTGTCCATGATTAGAAAGCTGTGTTTGTGTGTGTTTGTGTGTGCCCCTGAAAGAGAAAGACAGTAAGAGTTATTGATCGAAGAGAGAGCAAACCTATGGAGGGAGACAGTGGTTTGAGCAGAGACAGCCTGCATTGTAGAGATAGAGAAAGGGAACATGATGATTTACTAGGTATGGAAGGAGATATCTCATCCATGCGCAAAGGTGTGTGTGTGTTTGTATGTGAACTCACCGGGCCTCGTAGGTCGATAAGCTCCTGTCTCATCTGCACTATCAGGTTGTCTTTAGCCATAAGTGAACGATACAGCCTCTCATTGAATTCAATTAGCTCACCATGCATCTCAGCCACCTATAAAACACACACACATACACACACAGGATCACTGTAGGAGCTCAATGTTCCAGGCTCTATGCCAGTGATTGACTGAGTTCAAATCCCCACACTGCCAGAGAGCCATTGTTGGGCCCTTGAGAAAGGGCCTTAACTACTTAGATTGTGTCCTCTCTCTCTCTCTCTCTCTCACTCTCTCTCTGAAATGGAAGTCTCTGAGTTAAAGCATACGCCAAATGAATAAATGTAGAACTTAAGCGTCAAGTCCAATGCATTCTGCCCACTGAAAAAGAAAAACACACACATCCAGGCAACCAGCCATGTGGAAAAACCCATTAAAACACATAATATAGATTATTAAAAATAACAGTGCGGCAAAGCTGGAATGCTGGTCAGGTGAGGGATGGAGTGTGTGTCTCACAGGTAGCTCTGTGCGTGTGTGTGTGTGTGTGGCTATGGCTGGAGAGGCTCCTCATTAGAGCCAGCTGCACTGCTGCTAGCCAGCTCATCAACTGTCACAACACCTAAGTGACGGAGACGGCGAGACAGGACCATGCCAAGCAGCCCAAGCCAGCATTCATTTGCTTATGGAGATCATGTGTCAGTGTACATTTGGAAAGGCAACGCCTCGCCTGACAGATGAATTATGTCAATTCTGACATATTTGTCCG
Source organism: Hemibagrus wyckioides (assembly GCF_019097595.1). Lineage (NCBI taxonomy): Eukaryota > Metazoa > Chordata > Actinopteri > Siluriformes > Bagridae > Hemibagrus > Hemibagrus wyckioides. The sequence continues at coordinate 16,191,690 of NC_080722.1, read as the reverse complement.
GTGTCCCCATCTATAGAGTGGTTTAATAGCCCAACACAGAAACCAGGTGCACACCAATCTGAAAATCAGAGACACTTCTTAGAAAAAAACAAACAAAATCGCAATGACGTGCGGCTTCATGGTTTGGCAAAAGTGATGGATACAGGAATTACAGGTTGTGCCTTTTAATTAAAATGAACTGAAACAGTAAGTAAACCTGCGTGGCATTCAGCATGAATGACAAAACCAGATGTGAAACTCTGGGAAAAGAACAACACTACTCTAAACAAAAAGGCAACAAAAGATTTTTACAATCTGAATTATTAGGTATTATTTGGTTGCAGTCTAATTACTCAAGGTTTCTTATTCATTCGGTAACATCTTGCTCCTCTTTGCTTCTTTGATCATGTGCAATTATGGAAGAAAAATAAGAACTGAGGGCACAAAGCCTTTATTATCGCCACACATACATTACAGCACAGTGCAATTCTTTTCTCCGCATATTCCAGCTGAGGAAGTTGGGGTCAGAGCACAGGGGCAGCTATGATACAGCGCCCATGGAGCAGAGAGGGTTAAGGGCCTTGCTCAAGTGCCCAACAGTGGAGCTTGGTGGTGCTGGGGGCTTGAACCCGGATCCTCCGATCAACAACCCACATATAGACGTACATAACTGCTCTTTTTAACCGAAAGCAAAGGACAGAGAATCAATAACACTGCATAGGTATAACATAATTTCCACTCATGAACACTTACATGATGTGAATTTATATACGTATATCAGGAAAATCAATATTAAACCATCATGCGTTCGATACTACTGTATGTGTGACATGCCTTTAAAGATGGCTGAAAAAAATATTAAGCAAATACAAATACAAGAGATAACTAGATGGTCATTCAGTCAAAGCATCCATTTAAGCCTGTAATGATATTGACGGACAGATATTAGCCTTTACCGTGATATCATAGTAACTATGATGATTATGCTGCGGTACTGTAACTGGTTTATTCAGTATTCTATGATTTAAAAAGAAAGATAATGTATTTGAGAGCTCTGTAAGTGGATGGACAGGAGCGTGTGCATCATTTCTGCCTCTGTCTACTTTTACAAGCGAGGTTCTGTATAATTATAAGCAGTGTTTCATTTATACCTCGGGTTGCATGCACAAACTCTGAGAATTATGCTAACAGTTAGCTCAGAGCTACGTGTAAACAATATTAGGGAAAAAAAAAACATACTTCTGGGTTAGTTCTTTTTTTCTTTTAATTACATGACGGAAAATTGGTTTCTCCCAAATATCTTTAGCACAAGTGCTGCTTTTTGTCAACAGATAATAAGACGTAAAGTACATGGCTATGCAACTGCATGCATGTATTTAGAGCAATCAAGAGTGTTACAAATCATGCCACTTCTCTCTCTCTCTGCTAGTAAATAAAAACCACCAGGCGTTTGTTTCAGCATCTATTTTTTGATACGCTACTCAATTCTATACATGTCTTTAAATAACTTTTATCTGATGCTTTCTCCGAGCTGTCTGAAGATGCACTTCTCTTGTGTGACATGTTAAGAGGGACTCCACAAATCAAAACCTCTCCAGCTCTTAAAACAGATTGGAACTACTTTGGAGAGTTCTGAAGACTGCAAGATGGAAAATCAACCAGATGAGGTCAAAATGTTTCCAATTGGCTTCTCCCAGCTGAAGAGGAAGTGCTTGTGGATGGAGACAGAAATGATGGACTGGCTGAAGCACATCACTGCTGCTCGCAAAACTCGATGAAAGCCCAGTGGAGCCCTAATTGAGTACAATCCCCAGAAACCAGAGCTCTTAAGAGACTATCATGGGTGAGCTTCAGGTATCACTGGTTGTCTGTGTGTGTGTGTGTGTGTGTGTGTGTGTGTGTGTGTGTGTGTGTGTACACGCATGTGTGTGTGTGTGTGTGTGTGTGTGAGAGCAGCCTACTGTATCCCAGACATAGCCTGTATACTCAGGAGCAACATGTGAATACTGTTGCATCTCCAACACCCACACACAGTGGCAAGCTGCTCTAACATACACATACACACACACACACACACACAAACTCTCAATTTAATTATTTATTTGGTACCCAAGCTTTTAAAAGAGACATTAAAAATGGGAATTAATTTTAAGCGTGAAGGAACCCAATTAATTTTCTGGGAAAGTGTGTGTGTGTGTGTGTGTGTGTGTGTGGTGCGTGAGGATGAGAAAAGGACCTATTCACAGTCAAGTAAGAGTGTATTTTCAGACGTTAGCTGCCTCCAATCTGCCAAAAAGACTGACAGGTCACAGCATTCAGACAGCATATCAAAGTGCATTACTGCATTTTGCTGCAGGCCAAAGTACACATCGACGTCTCTGCTCTCTGATCCTGATTCCATCCGGCCAGGACACTTCAGCACATTCTAAACAATAAGTCTACAATCAGCCGAGTTCATCCAGCGATTTCCACACACGAAAGCAGGCGATATTCACAGTTAATTTGTTATTGCGAGTCCAGGTGAAGCCGGGCTGAGATTCAGCAGAGCTAGCAGATCCTGTTTCTAACCGGTGATGTGCTCATAACAATGCAATATGCAGAGAGCACAGGGGGAGGGAGAGAGCTTTAACAAACCTCACGGCTTCAAAAGTTCATTATTTTGATTGCTGGAGCTCTGTTTGCCAAAATAGGCAGTGACGGAAAAAGTGAAGAACAACAAATGAACATTTAAAATGCTTAGGGACGGGGATTTTGTAATGTTGAGGGGAGAAACTTTCGAGAGCTTTCAAACAGAATTCATTTAGACCAAAAGACCTACGGATTTCAGCGAGGCTTCTGACTTTTTATACGGTTTTATTTCAAAAACCTACTTATCAAAACCGAAAAAGCATAAACTCCATTACGCTCCGGTCCAATCAAACTTGCACTCCGTCTTCCCCATGAGGTAAAAGTCATTTCAGTGACAGAGTATGAGACAGATTTAGTATAAATAAATAAATAAATAAATATACATAAATATTAATAATTGGAGGAGCATGCAGCAGAATGTGTTCTGGGGGTGCGTGTGTGTGTGTGTGTGTGT